>NC_063354.1:35524958-35545384 GCF_021869965.1 Rhincodon typus
TGGCCTGCTGTGCTCATCCAGCTCTACACCTTGTTATCTCGGATTCTCCAGCATCTGCAGTTCCTACTATCTCGGAAACTGATCAGTAGTTTTAAAAACTGCATTCTTGTTGTTTTCTGCATGAATTCCTCGTTGATATTTTACAAATAGGTGAGCTGTGAGGGAATGAGCGGGCAGTCTGAAACTTTATATAAACCAATTTAACCAGCAGATTACATGTTATCTTAGCAGTTCTTGTTCCATGGCATTTGTGCCTCATGAGAGATCACCTATAATAATACAGACTATGGGACAAGAAGATGGTTTTGAACACAAAATACCCCTCTCCAAAGTTGTCGAGCTCCACAGCACAACTCTTAAAGTCAATGGACCAGAATAGAAAATGAGATATAAATACCACTGCACTTGTAAAACAAAAAAATTGCAATTGTTCTTTTAGCTGTATTTAATTCAATATGACCCCCAGGATTTCATCTCTTAAATAAACATATTTTTGTTTATTCTTATTGCTCACTGCTCAGATGTAAATGTCGACCATTAACATTGGAGTAAACAAGTGGGATTGTAGAAGTCAGCAAAGAAGCAGCTCTCCAGAGGATGACATGCAAATTGTAGCTTTAATGTAGACTAATATGAACAAGATCAAATAACTGATCTCACTGCAATGATAAAATGACAGAGTCTGACATATACTGTACTCAATTGAAAACAGAAATAGGGTCAGCGGTATAGATTTTGAGCCAGCAAAACAACGAAAATACACAACAGGCTTCTAACAGAGTAATGACTGTGGTGTTTAATAAGCAAGTGCACTGCTGATCATATAAGAACACAAACTCCACAACATTTCAAGGTGTGTTCAGGCATAAACACATTAAAAAAATAGAAAAGGCTGCAGCTCAGGAAATCATTCTTAAACATCTTGTAAAGGTTTGTTGCATTAAGATTCATTGCAAAGATCATCTTTTTTTCTTTACTGTGCACCATAATTGTACTACAGGCCATTGGCCTGTGTTTTGGGTATCAAATGGGTAACATGGGCAGCACAGTGGCTCAGTGGTTACCACTGCTGCCTCACAGCACCAGGGACCTGGGTTCTATTCTCGCCTCGGGCAATTGTCTGCGTAGGGTTTGCACATTATCCCCGTGTTTGCGTGAGTTTCTTCCACACGGTCAGGTTTCCTTCTACAGTCCAAAGATGTGTAGAGTAGATGGATTGGCCATGATAAATTGCCCTGTGTTGTCTGGAGATGTGCAGGCTAAGTGGATTGGCTATGGGAAATGTTACATGAATGGGGTGGATCTGGGTGGGATGATCTTTGGAGATTCAGTGTGAACTCAATGGGCCAAATGATTTGCTTCCTTGCTGTAGTGATTCTACGAAATAACTGGAGCAGATTTGCAGCCAGAGTGGCCTCTTCCTCTGGTGTTGTATTTTATAATTCTATGGAAGGACTTTAATTGTTTCTTCACAGCAAGGAAAGCTTGATACTAAATCTAAGCAATAAACTCAAGAGCAGCATTATTATTGTGACATTTGTTTCTAACATAACCTGCACGAGTATTATTCCAGATTAAAACCATCCAATTATACAGATGTGTTAACAGTTACGTACAGTTAAGAGTAACGGACTGCCATAGAGACGGATTCACATTCTGATGATGGAAAAGACAATAAATGAAAGTTTCAAAATGCTCTTGAGGTGCATAATGCAGTAATTAATGGGCATTAAGAAAGTGGACAACCTCAATACACCAAGAAAACAGGCTTGATTTAATCTTCAATAAAAACAGAAAGTGCAAGCAATTCTGAATGTGTGAGGCTGCCATAAGGGAAATTCGCTGGGGCAGTTGGGGGAGATCCCTCCGATGGGCCAAGAGCACTCTCCAAAGAAAATATCCCCTTCCTTCCCACTGTCTTATAGAACATTAACAAGAAGTCTAACCATTTCCACTTAATTATCTATGCCATTAAGCTTTTTCAAAAGCTTGAGTGATCCCTCATTATGCATTTACATATGATAGGCAAGCTCCACTACCTCCTTCAACTTAATCCTCCAAGCCAATCATTGGGCAGAATTTCCAGGCCTGCAGAGTTTTTACTGGGGATCTTAACTGAATGGGATGCAAATATTGAATCAGAGATAGTAGGAACTGCAGATGCTGGAGAATCCGAGACAACAAGGTGCAGGGCTGGATGAACACAGCAGGCCAAGCAGCATCATAGGAGCAGAGAGGCTGACGTTTTTCTGTTTCCAACAACAGAAGTCAACTTTAGCTCTCAAGTTCTCAGAACCTTTAAGGTGTGTGAGGTAATGAAATGCATTGCATATATCTGCATGTCATGAGTATGACTGATCAAAACCCCAGCCCACATTCATGGGAGCAATCTTATTGGGCAAAAATGGGAAACATGTCTGCTCCCAAACCCAATTATATACATGAGGTGTGATCCTAGCAGGATGGACTTCTTCCTTCAAGCTCCAACATGTACGAACTTCTGGAGTCATAGAGTTGTTGAATTGAACAGCCCGGAAACAGACATGGAAATATAGAAACATAGAAAATAGATGCAGGAGTAGGCCATTCAGCCCTTCAAGGCTGCACCACCTTTCAACATGATCATGGCTGATCTTGCAATCTCAGTATCCCATTCCCGCCCTCTGTCCATACCCCTCGATCCCTTTAGCTGCAAGGGCCATGTCCAGCTCTCTCTTGAATATACCTAAAGAACTGGCCCCAACAGCTTTCTGTGGGAGAAAATTCCACAAGTTCACTACTCTCTGAGTGAAGAAGTTCTTCCTCAACTCAGTCGTGAGTGGCTTACCCTTTATTCTTAGACTCTGACCCCTAGTTCTAGACTTCCGCAACATTGGGAACATTCTTCCTGCATCTAGCCTGTCAAGTCCCTTCAGGATATTTATGTTTCTATGAGATACCCTCCTCATTCTTCTAAATTCCAGTGAGTACAAGCCCAGTTGATCCAGTATTTCCTCATACGTCAGTCCTGCCATCCCATGTATCAGACCCTTCAGTCCAACTCGTCCATGCTGACCAGATACCCTAAATTAATCTAGTCCCATTTGCCAGCATTTGGCCCATATCCCTCTAAACACTTCCTAATTATGTACCCATCCAGATGCCTTTAAATACTGTAATTGGTCTGGCTTCTACCACTTCCTCTGGCAGCTCATTCTAGGCACATGAAAAATTTGTTCCTTGGATCCATTTTATAGCTTTCCCCTCTCACCTTAAACCTATGCTTTCTAGTTTTGGACTTCCCTACCCTGGGAAAAAGACCTTGGCTGCTCACCCTATCCATGCCCTTCATGATTTCATAAACCTCGATACGGTCACCCCTCAGCCACCGACACTCCAGGCAAAATATCACCAGTCTATTCACCCTCTCCCTATAGCTCAAACCCTACAACCCCAGCAGCATCATGCATCTGTGTACAAGATGATGAGAAGCACAGATAGAGTGGATAGCCAGAGACTTTTTCCCAGGGTGGAAATGTGTATTACGAGGGGGTATAATTTTAAGGTGATTGAAGGAAGGTATAGGGGAGATGTCAGAGGTAGGTTCTTCACACAGCGAGTGGTGGGCGTGTGGAATGCGCTGCCGGCAGTGGTAGTGGAGTCAGATACTTTAGAGACTTTTAAGTGACTCTTGGATAGGCACATGGATGATAGAATAATGTAGGGTATGCAGGGTAGTTTGATCTTAGTAGGATAATAGGTCGGCATGACATCGTGGGCCAAAGGGCCTGTACTGTGCTGTACTGTTCTATGTTCTATGTTCTAAATCTTTTCAGCACCCTTTCAAATTTAACAACACTTTTCCTATAGCAAGGAGATCAGAACTGAATGCAGTATTCCAAAAGTGGCCTAACCAATTTCCTGTACAGCATTCAGAAGAAGAAAGCTGTTATTTTGCCGAAATGCTTACAGTGTTATGGTTAAAGCCTCTCCATTTGGTCAGTTCATGAGAAACCTTAATCATATGCAATCTGGTTTGTTGTTCATGAGCACTTCTAAATGTTAGTGCACTAACACTCTCCTAGTTGGGATAAGAGGTCAGTGAACTGATGGTATCAGAGGTGCAGTTCTGTTTACGTTTACAGTGTGAAAAGTGGCAGATGTATGAGACAGTACCACTGAGGTATCAGTAGTACTACATTGGTAGCCGTAATGAGGTGTCAAATATTGATCGCTCATGAGGCATCAGATGGAGATGCCTGCCAATCGATCTCTTCATTGAGTCATACAGCACAGAAACAGACCCTTCGGTCCAACCAATCCACGCCGAACATAATCCTAAACTAAGCTAGTCCCACCTGCCTTCTCCTGGCCCATATCCCTCCAAACCTTTCCCATTCATGTACTTACCCAAATGTCTTTTAAAGGTTGTAATTATACCTACATCTACCACTTCCTCAGGAAGTTCAGTTCACACGCGAACAACCCTCTGCGTAAAAAATTTGTCCCTCATGTCTTTTTTAAATCTCTCTCCACTCCTGTTAAAAATATGCCCCCTTGTCTTGAAATCCCCCATTCTAGGGAAAAGACAACTAACATTTATTCTAGCTATACCTTTCATTATTTTATAAACTTCTATAAGGTCACCTCTCAACCTCCTACACTCCAGTGATAAAAGTCCCAGCCTATCCAACCTTCTTTATAACACAAACCTTTCAAACCCAACATCATCCTGGTAAATCTCTTCTGAACCCTCTCCAGCTTAATAATATCCTTACCATAACTGGGCAACCAGAACTGGACACAGTATTCCAGCGGAGGACTCACTAATGTCCAGTACAACCTCAACATGACTTCTCAACTCCGATACACAAAGGACTGAGCAATGAAGGCAAGCGTGCCAAATGCCTTTTTAAACACCCTGTCCATATGGGACGCAAACCTCAAAGAATTATGTACCTGCACCCATAGCTCCTCTGCATGATAATCTTAAAACATTAGCTGACTTTCACTGGAGCTAGAAGCATTGAATAGACAGTGGCATGTACCCTGGCAGAGCAGAGCAAATCATTTTTCCTCATATGGCACTGGAGTCAGGTTCTCTTCAGCTGCTCACAAGTGCTGACCTTTGTAGCTATCTCTGTCCAGGCTGCCTTTGTTAGCTGGTATGGCTTGTTTTTGCCATCCATAGAATCATAGAATCCCTACAGCGTGGAAACGGGCCAACTGGCCCAACAAGTCCACACCGCCTCTCCGAAGGGCATCCAACCCAGACCCATTCCGTTATCCTTTTCCCTGTAACCCTGCATTTCCCATGGCTAATTCAACTAACTTACACAGGGAGAATGTGCAAACTCCACACAGACAGTCACCCGAAGGTGGAATTGAACCCGGGTCCTTGGTGGTGTGGAGCTGCAGTGCTAACCACTGAGCCACCGTGATCTCTGAATTGCTTCCAATACACTAGGAAACTCAGATCCCTCAACATCTTTGAGCTCTGTTATCTCTCATAATATAGATAATTATGTGCATTTAAAAAAAATTTCCTGCCAAAATGAACAATTTCGGGAAAAGAACTTTCCTTCTCTCTTCAACTGCCTTTTGCAGAACTTCTAGGAAGGCATTGCTAAAGCATTGCTTGGTCTGGGTCATCTCCGGATGTGGGTGTGGGTCATGAGTAGAGGTTGAGCCCTGGGCTGCAGTGGACAGTGAAGCATGATCCAGGTGCTTTTAATTGTGGTGCTCAGAATTTGGAGCCCAGGTAGTTCTGTGTGTCTGCAACAAAATTTGATCATTTTCTCCATTCATGAATATGTAATGAGCCAAGAAGGACATAATCACATGGGATAAACTAAAATGTCCCTGAGGGGGAATGTCCCTCCTGCTTTTCTGATCACATCCAACTTAGTTTAAAGAAAAGAACAAAATTCCACCCATTATCCTGAATTAGAAGTACATCACCATTCTTTCCGTATTGCTGGATTCCAATGCTGTAAACTCCCTTCCTAATAGCATTTAGGTATACCTACATTAGATAGACTACAATGGTTCAAGAAGGTGCCTCACGACCACCACCTCAACTCAGGATTGGCAACAGATGCTGACCTTGCCAGACAACTACTTCCCATAAAAGAATATGAAATCATCAAATAAAATGATGATCCAGTGATCACTAGGTTTTTATCTATACTGATATTCCTTTCATCTTGACGTTCAACATAATTAAAAATACAGTAGAACATTTAACAGTTTGATGCCCATTTCATTTATTTAATAAACTTATTTGAAAAAATATCTTTACTAAATTGATCAATCCAAACTGTACTTCTAAATTTGCAGAGCAGACATTTTGAAATCAGCTCTCTAAAGAGTTAACAGTCTTCATTCATATATTAAAAAACAATAAAATTTTAACTAGATTCTTAACGGTGAATTTCATTAGGCGTACAAACATTACAGTGTCATCCCCTTTAAATCAGTAAAGAGTTTAGATGATCAGAACTGGTAAGCCAATTTATTTTTAATATTTTCTAGACAAATCAGTTAGCTTGATTGGAATAGAAAGTTTTTTTAACAATAATTTCTTTTGTTAGTGCTTGTTATCAAATCTTTTAATATTTTAGTAATGTCTATTTTCATAGTTTAAGAAGCCTGCTTACTATAATGTCAGCAATGATTCTATTGGCCCAAATAATCTGAATTTGTTTCATTGCCAATTAGGAAAATAGTGCTTAAAGACAAAATCTTTCTGGGGTCAAATTATATTACAACATCACCTGGAATTACATTTTCTGGCAGCAGTTCTGCTTGACTTTTCAAATGTTTTGTTGTTAGGGTTCAGTCTCCTTAATCTCCACAAATACAATGGGAGACAACCTGGTCAGAATTCAGCCTTGGCTTCCAAGTGATCCAGATGAGGCCAGAGTCTCCCACATTTCAATTAAAAAATATAACAACTGAAACGGTAAACACTGATACCACTTTATCTCCCTACGTTCTCCTTCAAGAACACCTACACGTCCATCGAAAAAATTACTCAACTCTCTCTAGCTGTAACATTCTAATGGTGCATTTCCGACATTCTCAATGGTCAATAACACCTCCGCTTCTACTTTCACTTATCTCCACCCCTTCAAACCAACAACAATGATTGGCTGTTGGTGACAAACCAATAGATCATTGGTAACTGAAGAGATCATTATGAATATCTCAATGTAGCTTTTTGAGCAATAAATTTTAAAAATAAGATCATGGAATGAAGTCACTGAGAGATGTGGCCCTTGTTTCTTATTGGTCAAATATAAGCTTATTTGAAAATTATGTTATTTATGTCAACTCAATCTCTCAAGGATTTCTAAAAGTATTGCTATTATTTCATTTGTTTAAAGAATATGTATAAGGAAAATTGTAAATGCTCTGTGCATTTCTTCTCTAACAATATTATACTGTTAGTTGTAATACTAATCCTGTTGGAAATGCCACTAATGGGGTTCTGCCGACGTTAGCATTGGGAAAATGCACCATAGAGTGCTACTAGGTCTGACAGGCCAGAAAGCAGTCAGATTTGAACCCCTTTATGGCTTACTCTCGGAGGTCATATCCAAGTTTTCTCCTTTTGATTGCTTACTAATTTGCCCCATGTTATTCTTTAGGATTGAATGAATTGGGCTCAGTTTGACATTAAAGAATCTGGCAACTATCACAGCCTAGACCCCCAAGCCAAATGGATATTAGAAGAATGCACTGGATAGATTCCAGCAACCATGGAGACAGACCAAATTAAGAGATACTAATTCAAGATAAAAAATGAATACAGAGGGGAAGAGTCAGACAAAAATCCAAATGAAGATTGTATCTTTTAAAATTGATTAAGAAGTTGATGGCAATGCAATAGCAACAGGCATTCAGGTAATGTGAAGCACTGCAGCTTTAACTGGGGTAATTTTGAAATGCCTTCTAGGGCGTTAGCAATATGAAAGCACTTCACAGTCAACCATTACCTTGTGCATGCATGCAGTTACCATTTTCTGTGGGAAGGAAACTTAACAAACACAGAATACTCAAGTAAACATTACAGCAACTTAATTCGGTTGATTAAAAAGTTGCACGTCTAAAATTGTTTAATATGCAGTATATTCACCATGAAATCCGAAGTGTATTGTCCGAATTCAAATATATGCATTAGGCTTTCATTGTTTCCAAACTTTGTCATGCAAACGTTTTACAGCAGGATAATGATTAATACCTTCTGATATTAATTGACACTAACTGTGATCATTCGGAAAGTGGATGTGTCATGTTACAAATTGCCAACCCATTCGTACTTTCCTTACATTTTATGTTAGGAAAAATGTCAAGCAGCAAATAGGCAAGTCATAGAAGCTGTGTTGCCAATCAGCCATCAGCTTGTTTCTTGTTGCTTTTAAAACCATAAAATGGATACAAAAAGGAAGGAGGTCATTTTATCTGGAGAAGTGGTGCCTGCTCTCTGCAGGAGTGGGTGGTTGCAAGGATGTGGGAGGAAGTGTTAGCGAGGGCTTGTTTCCCAAGATGATAATAGTTATGGAGGTTGGTAGAAGGAATGGTCCAAATCAGATGCAACTTATAGCTTCTCAAGTCGAGTCACAAGCCACAACATCTCTCTGCTGGCTGATTTGGAATCCATCCCGAATCATTCAAACCCACACTCTGGAGCCTCCAGGTTCAGTCTTCCATGGGCTTCCCTAGAAATACAGGGTAGAAGGTGTCCCACAGGATACAATTAAAATAATGGAGAATATCTTAAATTGTGGGACAGTTGATCAACTTGGCATTGGTTTAGGCCTGGGTCGGCCAAGTCACTTATCCCTGAGTTGGAGGTGAAGTACAAAAATGTGAAAACAGAATCAATGCATTAAAAATCAGGAATGATATTCTTTTAAAAGAAAGCACTGTGGATGCTAGAGATCTGAAACTAAAACAGAAATTGCTGGAGAAATTCAGCAGATCTGGCAGCATCTGTGGGAAGAAAGCAGAGTTAACATTTTGAGTGTGGTCTCTTCATCACAGCTCCAGACCTGTTGAGTTTCTCCAGCAACACCTGTTTTTGTTCTGTGATATTTAAAGAATCAGCTGGAAGCTGACACTCCTCCCCTCCAGTGACTAAATATACTGAGTACAACAGAGAGAGTCCTGTACTTTTCTTAAAAACAAAACTATTTTCAGGATGTGGGTGATGCTGATAGGGCCACATTCATTCCTTCAAGGATGATTCCAAGTTTTCTTCTTAGTTTGTGCTTCTCAGGAGACACAGGGAGGGCTACATTTATTAATCCTCCCTAATTTCTGATTCATTTCAGATGGCATTAAAAGCTGTTTTGCAGAGAAGAACAGCTGTGCAGACCCCTTCACCAATGACATTCAAAGCTGTGTCACCTCAGGAATCTCATGATTGCCACTGAATAGATTAAACACAGTTTTATCTAACTCAGCTTTATGATATGTCATAGTGGGATTTGAATTCACAATCTCTAGGTTATGAGTTAAGTGCCATTAACTCTGCACTAACGCAATTGAAGAATTCCACGTTGTACTATAATTTGCCTCCATTTAGTCAGGCTGGGGAACAGTTAAAATAAAAGGAGCTCTGTTTTGTCCTTCTGCATAGTGAATATGCCCATTGAATACAGGATGGATTTTGATTCTAACATCTACTGTAATTGAAATGTCTACCAGCAATCACCATCTGAATTCTGGCATCACAAAAGGCATTCAGGAGATTTCGCAGAGGGATGCAACAATACCTTCGGGGAAGAGACCAGCAAAACTGAGGAAAATGTTCTCACAAGATTTTCTTGCAGAATAAAAGAATGCAATCAATTAGCCAGCTAATAAAGCACAACTGTAAAGTTTCAAAATGTCAGTGCACATTTCCTAGAGGCAATTGAGAACATAGTTCCTCATGAATCCAAGCGATATGACCTAAAGGTTCCCAGCACGAGACAACAAATTGCAATATATACAGTCAAAACACATTACTGATGACTACAGATGTGAATGGTTGAAATTAAAAATGCACTCACTTCTATCCAGAATAGATGAAAAATCACTTGTCCCTAGGGTAAACACACAAGGTATGTTTTTCTATCCAGCATGAAGTCCAGTGCCTTTCTTTTAACATATGTAGCAAAAATTGAAATGTGAGTGGCAAATTTCTCTGCAAAAATATATCAGATTGATGTCACAACTGATGCCTGCGTAAATTTTTCAGGCTAAATCAGCAGGGCCAATGTGTTCTGTTGTGACTGAATCACTCAAATGTCATCTTTTATTACTTGGAGTCTTGATATTTTTATTGGTATTCTGAGGTACATACTTCACATTTTTTCCATTTGTGTGTAAATAATGTGAACCCTTGGCTTTGAGCTTTAGCATCCATAGACACTGCTACTGGAAATTGATGCTGGTATTTGTTAGAAGGGTGGGTGGACAAATTGACTCACATTGGCATTAGAGGTGTGGGAGTTGGGACAGCAGAAACAGTGTCGATTTTTCAGCATAATAAACAGCTTTGTTGCAGTTTAAGTTATAACATTGCAAATCAGCTGGAAGTAACTTAGCTAAGATCACCTCATGCACTCTGGCCAAATTATTCTCATTGAAGGCATAAAGCGTCCCAGTGTTATCTGAATTGCAAGCTGCCATTGTACATATAGATAGCATATTTTGAGATGCAAAAAAATGCTGGGAGGCACTGAGTTTTGGAAGAATTGCAAGCTGTCAAAAAGTATAATTTAATTGTGCAAATATTAGCCATACTGACCATCAATGCCACCAGTGCCAAGCATTAAGTTTACATGCATTGAATTGTGTGTGTAGTGTGGGGTACTATATTGTATCTGACAGACCATCACCATCACTGAGCCGTGGGGATATGGAGGTGATTAGAATCAGAGAAGAAATTAGCCGTTCCATATTCTGATTTTCATACCAATTCAAATTTGGTGGAAACCGAGTAAAACAAATGAATCAAAATCAAAGAACAAACAAAAGTACAGTTACACACTGATGGATGGCAGAAACCAACAGCAGAAACCTTGTGTAGGTGTATTCTGAATGCTTTACTATCGAATACCATTCTACTTGAAATACAAGGCAAGCAAAAGTTTTGCTAGGGCCAGTCCACTTCACAAAGACAGGTATTCCTATGAATGTTGTTGACTTCACTGCTGGTTCTTGCTTTGTCTTCTGCAATAGTTTCCTTGGCAGAGCAGTTGTGGTTCCAATCTAGTGTAATTTTCACAGAAAATCATCGCTCCCCAGTTTAGTTATTGCAATCTATTGCAGGTTAGCACTTTATATCAAAGAGCAAAATAGAGCTAGAGGACTAGAGGAGGTTACAGAGATAGGGAGGAGAAATTTGGAAACAAAATGAGAATTTTGTAGTAAACATATTTCTTGAAAGGAAATTAATGTAGATCAGTGAGCACAGACCTGTATGGGTGGATAGAATTTGATGAGACTTAGAGCAGCCATGTTTTTGATTACCTCAAATTGACAGAGTTTAGAATATGGGATATTTGGTAAGATTACACTGAAGAGTAAAATCTAGAGTCATAGAATCACTACAGTGCAGATAGAGGTCACTCAGCCCATCAAGTCTATACAAACCCTCCAAAGACTATTCAGCTCTCCACCCTACCCCTGTAACCTCACATTTTACTGTGTATGTCCCACATAGCTTGCACATCCCGGACAATACAGGACAATTTAAGCATGGCCAATCCACCTGACCTGCACATCTTTGGACCACGGGAGGAAACTACAGCACCTGGCCAAAACCCACGTAGACAACATGCAAAATCCACACAGTCATCCAAGGCTAGAATCAAACCAAGGTTCCTGGCACTGTGAGGCAGCAGGTGCTAATGACTGAGCCACTGTGCTGCCCCTAGAGGTAGCAAAGGCATAAATGAGCATTTCAGCAACAGATGAGCTGAAGTAGAGGTGAAATCAGACCATGCTACAGGGGTGGAAACAGTTGTGATGGTGTGAATGATTGGTTTGAAGCTCATTTTAGGATGAATGTGACATCAAGGTTGGAAACAAACAAGCCTAATCTCAGACTGTTAGCTGGGAGAAAGATGGACTCAGTAGCTAGGGAACAGGGTATTGAATGAAGTTTTTTTTTTAAAAAAAAGGCTTCAGTCTTCAAATATTTCATTGGAGGAAATTTCTGCTCCTCCAGTACTAGATGTTGGATAAACAGTCTGATAATTTGGTAGCCATGGTGGAGTTGAGAGGGGTGGTTGCAAGGTAGAGCTGGGTGTCATCCGCAGACATGTGAAAACGAGCGCTATGTTTTCAAATGATGGTGCCCAGGGGAAGCATATATGAGAGAAAAGGAGGATCAATCCTTGGTGAGCAGCAAAGATAGCGATGTGGGAAGAGAAAGAGAAGCCATCATATGTGATTCTCTGGTTATGATTAGATAAGAAAGAATTGAACCAGCTGAGTGCAGTCCTATCCAACTGGACAACACTGAAGAGGTGTTGAGGAGGGAGGAGTTTAAGAGACCAACATGTTGAATTAGGCAGCAAAAGACTTGCAGAGATTTACAAGATTTTGTTGTTGACCTATAGTTTAGCATCAACATCAGTTTCCACCTTCCTCTGTCCAAATGTCAGCACCCAACTGGGGAAGAACCAAACTCTTTGGATATGTTATAACAGATCTCTGTGGCTGGTGGAACTTGAATCCAGACTTTCTGGCCCAGAGATAGGGGCTCTACCACTGCACCACAAGTCTCTTTTAAGAACCAAGCATTTAAATAAGAAATCAAAGTGTGAATTGAAAGCAAGACTGAGGATTTCTGCATTCGAATAATCCCATAGCTACCAAAATGCCCTACAAATATGCAATTTTTTAAAAGGTTAAAGGTGGGAGAAAAAATACTTAAAAGCCACTGATGTCTGAGAATGCTGAATCAGCAATCACATATTCATTGTTCACTAAGGTTTTGAATTGTTTTTTTGGAAGTTGAATTTATTATCTGGGCCTTTTCTCTCCTCTCACAACATCATACTTGCTGTAGTTCTGTGAGCCTTTTGCTGCCTTAATTGAGTGACCAATTTTCAAGCTTGGTAGATGGGCACTGTTCAACCAGAGGAAGAATAGGGATAAAAACAAAGTTGCTGGAAAAGCTCAGCAGGTCTGGCAGCATCTGTGAAGGAGAAAACAGAGTTAACATTAAGAGTGCCAGTGACCCTTCCTCAGAACTGATGGTGGCTGGGAAAACGTCAGTTTATATGCAGAAAAAAGGGGAGGGGGATGGAGTAGGGAGTAAACAATAGGATAGAGCCCAAAGAGAGAGAAGAACAGTTGGACAGACAAAGAGTTGATAACGATCAGGCTGGGAGGGTGAACAGTTGTTAATGGAGACTGTTAGTGACAAATAACAGGGGGTGTGTAGTGGCAGGCTATGTGGTAACAAGGCCTGGTGTGTGGGGTCGGGGGCTGGGACATGGGAGAGTTTAGGCCCTAAAATTATTGAACTCGATATTGAGTCCGGAGGGCTGCAGAGTCCCCAAGCAGAAAGTAAGGTGTTGTTCTTCCAGCTTGTATTGAGTTTCACTAGAACACTGTAACAATGCAGAGACAGAGATGTTGGCCAGGGAACAGAGTGGTGCATTAAAGTGGCAGGCAACAGGTAGTTCAGGGTCTTTTTTGCGAGCAGAACGTAGATGTTCTGCAAAGCGGTCACCTAGTCTACGCTTCGTTTCCCCAATGTAGAGGAGACCATATTGTGAGCAACGAATGCAGTAGACTAGATTCTGGGAAGTGCAGGTGAAGTGTTACTTCACCTGGAAGGTATTTTTGGGCCCTTGGATACTGGGGAGGGAGGAGGTAAATGGGCAGGTGTTGCACCTTTGCCGGTTACAGAGGAAGTTGCCGTAGGGCTGTGGGGATTGTTGGGGGTGAAGGAAGAGTGGACCAGGGTGTCCCAGAGGATACGGTTCCTGCGGAAGGCGGACAAAGGAGGGGAGGGGAATATGTGTCTGGTGGTGGCCTCTTGCTGGAGGTGGCGGAAATGGCGCCTGATGATCTTCTGGATGTGGTTGCCAGTGGGATGGTAGGTAAGGACAAGGGGAACCCTATCGCTGTTGCGGGAGGGAAGAGAGGGGGTGAGGACAGAAGTGCGGGAGATGGGTCGGACCCAGTTGAGGGCCCTGTTGACCACGGAGTGGGGAATCCTCGGTTGAGGAAGAAGGTGGACATTTCGGAGGCCCCCTTGTCGAAGCTGGCCTCATCTGAATATATACGATGGAGACGGAGGAACTGAGAGAATGGGATGGAGTCTTTACAGGAAGTGGGGTGTGAGGATGTATAGTCCAGGAAGAACAGGGTTGGGGGGTGTGTTAAGGTTGAAAGAGGTGTGAAGGACAAACCTGGTATTCAATATCTACCAGATATCTGCATATGAAAACCTTCCCAAAAGTCTTGGATGCTCTACTCAGATTTTTGCCAATAACTAAGAACCTTTTAGTATGTATAACTTGTGCAGTTCATTTTCAATAAACATTTGACAAATTTTCTCTGGTCCATGTAAAATTCCCAACTGGCCAATTATAAAAGTCTGTGGGCCATATGGAATTTAAATAAATGATGTTTCACATTAATATTCATTTAAAATACCCAACTTGAATGGGAGGTACTGTCACAAATAAAATTGGAAAAACATGCACATAGGCAAATCCATAAGGTGATGTATTTCCAGCATGAAACTTCAAACTGTGATGGTGTGAGCTCATTTGTTTATTTAATCAAAACAAATGGGAATCCAGTCTTATAATTGAAACCGACATACTGTGAGGAATTGACACTGAGTGCATCTAAATCAGTTTCACCATCTCAGGCCCATGACATCACTGGAGAACTTTAGAAGGATAGTGTTCTAGGCCCAACTATCTTGAGTGGTTTCATCAGTCATTCCCTCCGATATAAGGTCCAAAATGAGATATTTGCTGATGATCACATAATGCCCAGCACCATTCATAGCTCCAAGATAGTGAAGCATACTGCACCTTCATGTAGCAAGACAACATTCAGGCTTAAAATGATAAGTGGTGTATAATGTTTGTGCCACATAAATATCATTCTCTGAAGATCTCCAACAAGACAGTACTTAACCACCTGTCTTGACAATAAATAGAATTCCCATCACTGAATCCCCCACCATGAGCATCTTGAGGCTAACCACAGACCAGAAATTTAACTGGACTAGGTACATAAATATTGTGTCAATAAGAGTAGATCAGAAGATGGAAATTCCACAGTTGGTAAGTCATCCCCCGACTCCCAAAAAACTGGTTACCATTTAGAAGGCACAAGTCAGGAGTGTGATGGAATACCGTTCATGTGCCTGAATAAGTGGAGCTCCAACTACATTCAAGAAGCTCAACATTCTCTACAACAAAGCAATCTGCTTATAGTACTGTAGCCACTACGATAAATATTCACTCTTCCCACCACCGGGCATCGAGTGTGTGTCAGTGACAAGATGCACCACAGGAATATGCCAAGGCTCTTTCAAGAGCACTTTCAAAACCTGTGGGTTTTACCACCTGGCACTGCAAGTTCAACAGTCACATATTTGTCTCCAAGTCTCACACAATACCTGATTTAAGCACAATCACTTTTTCTTCACTTTTACTGAGTCAAAATCCTGGAACTTCTTAACCAATAGCACTCTGGAAGTACCTTCATCAGATGAATAATGGTTCAAGAAGGCCTTCTCACAAGCTTCTCGCTTTGCCAGTGACATCGACATCCTGTGAATGACTGAAGAGTTATTTGTTCACAGGTGTGTTATCTGTAGCTCCTGAAGCCATTCTATGAACACCTATGGTGATAGGTTGAGGGGTGAAAGGCTTCAATATTTCCTTGCACAGTGACTCTGACTAAGGCTAATTGCCATTGCTATCCTTTGAAACTTCTGCAAGTAATGATCCTTTACACATCAATTGAGATAATGAGTGGTGGCATGTTATTTATCAATTGCTGTGAGTTTCTCGACAACAACATATATCAAAACTGTGCCTTAAACATAATGAAAAGTCCCAATGCACTTCAAGATACCCTATTGAGTTACCTGAGGAAATATTAGGTCAGATGATGAAAAGCTTGGTCAAAGTGTAGGTCTTGAAAGGGGGAAATCATGGTAGAGAAGCAGAGAGGTATAAGAATGGTATTCCAGAGCTGAGAGTCAAGACATCTGAAAGTAATGCCACCTTCTTGGCAATAATACGGAATGCACAGGAAGTTAGAATGACAGGAGCACAGATAGCCTGGAAGGTTATGACATTGGAGGAGATTATGGAAGGCTCAAAGGCATGGAGAGATTTTAAAACAAATATGAAAAATTCCAAACTAAGATCTGATCAACCCTTCTTAAATTCAGATTTTTTCATTCCAATATTTTTAAATTCATAATTTCAAATTTAGAGGGCGTCACAGTTGTTTGAAACCAGTTTTGAACCCCACACTCTGACATACACATCAAGAAGGGCTTGGGAACCATCTGATGTTTCTTCTTCTAGATCTAGGGGAATGGAAGTCAGTCATTCCATATACTCATGGCAGTCAAGTCAGCATCCTTTGGGAACTATATCCATCATCAAGCTGTGCCATGATCCATGGTGATATCAGGGAGTGATCTATTGTACAGCATATTCTAGGAATCATTCTTGATTGATGCTATGGAATGTAGCCTGCCCACCAGTCTCATTGTAACTATACCCTGACAGACTATTATGATTAGGCTGCTTATAACAATTGTAGGAAGCTTCTGGCAAGTGTTACCAGTTTAGTGAGGACACTAGCCTTAGATGGAAATAGAGGGTGTAGAGCAAGGTGTGGGAGGGGAAGAGATTGATGAGTATGAGAAAATTGTTGCGCCATGATCCAGTTCAACAATTGAAAATCAATTTTCTTTTCAGATATTAGTTATATTCTTCCAGTTACTGGGGAGCAATTGATCATTCTGCAATCAGTTACGTTGATCTGTAGCTCATTTTATAAGTCACCTCCCTCTTCAGGTGCAACACTCAAGACATGTAATCAAAATGTAGTCTCTGAAACTATTAAAAAAATTAAATCAATAGAGTGAAAGAGACACTTAGACACTGAATTTGCTCAAGTATTGGTGATGTGAAATATCCTGGATGACCACACCCTGGCAGGAACTCAATGTCAACTGCTGGTCCACCCAGTTTAGCTCATACAAATCTATAATATTGTTTTCATTGGGCCTGGAAAGATCACTGAAGTAACATCATAATGGTATTTTTTTCAAAATAAAACTTCAATAGTTAAGCATATGCCTTTAAAATCATGTAAGTTTCTAAGATTTTGTTTGATTGAGCAAAGGCAATGTCCCTGTAGAGTCACTTCATTGAACTTCTCAACACAATCCATGCACAGTGACACTTTGATTCCACTACTTTGCTCAGTGAACCTTTCCAACAAATTTTAAAATGTAGGTATCATTCACAACATGATTACACCAGCTTTTTTAGAATTAATGGTCTTTAGAACCACCTAGTACATTGTTCTGTTGTTGCTTGAAGAACAGACAGAGGCACATACACTCCCAGTCAATTAGTGAGTGTGTTCATCAAATAGCTGAACCAGTAGGGTCCCTGGTGGAATCATTAGTCTGTACGAGGTTAACTGATCTGAGGCAGAGTTGTAATTGGCCTTTATACCCCTCCTCGACCTGCCCAATTCAAAAAGTGGAAAATTCTAATTGCCATCTCCCAATTGCCACTGTTGCTGTACACTTAGATGAATGAGTCAAGGGTGGAACCAGATACAGTTATTATGACCCCATGGCCAAATATGCCATGGACACATTTAAGGTTCAGACATGAAGAACAATAGACAATGATACAGGTACTGGGGGATAATTGACTCCCTTTGTATCATAAAACCAGCTTTAGCCTGGGGCTGGCTGCATTTCCATGGAGATTGTGCCCTTTGCAAACCCTGATGATAGTTTCTGAGGAACATGAAGAAGACTTGATGCCCAGACTTGTAGTGTGCAGGCTCAGCAGCATCTGGACATGCCCTGGCCCTCATGGACCAGACACCCAGATGTAATCCATACCTCATGGTTAGTTCATGAGAATCGAAGGTTGGGGGAATAATCCTGATAAAAAAAAATCTGGAATCTAAAATCAAAGTCTAAATGGTGGCAAAATATATCACCTCTCTGACAACTTCTACAATGAAGCCAGTGTCAAACATAATGCGTTCCTTTGGACCCAAATGGCAAGGTAGAGAGGGACACCCTGACAAGCGGGCAGCTTGGGGTCCCAATAACTTTTGCCCAGGTTTGTGCACTGGAGAGGATGCTCCTCTCTCACTGCAGACTGTTAACACAACAAAGGAGACAAATATTTCAAATGGTAAGTTGAGCTAGATTTGTGCAGAGAAAGGTTTCCCAGGCTGTTTCCAACACTGCGATGAACCATCACATTCTAATGATCATAGAATCATACAGTGTGGAAGCAAGTCATTCAGCCCATCGAGATCACACCGACCGTCCAAAGAGCATCCCACCTAGATTGATCCCCTATCCTATCCCTGTAACTCTGCAGTTCCCTAAACCTCCTAGCCTGCACATGTCTGTACACCATGGGCAATTTAGCATGGCCAAGCCACCTAACATGCACATCTTTGGACTGTGGGACGAAACCGGAACCCACAGTGGAATCCCACGCAGACATGGGGAGAATGTGCAAACTCCACACAGATAATTGAAGCTGGGTTCCTAGCACTGTGAGGCAGCAGTGCTAACCACTGAGCTATCATGCCGCCCGCAGATTGGACAGACCCCCCCTCCCAACTAGATGCTGATTCGCCATGGTCCATCAGCTTCAATGGGTGCTTGGAGCTTGGCATCTTCACAAATGAATGGAACTTATCGTGCCAGCCGGCGAAGAAAACAAACAAAAATTATAGGAAAGTCAAATCTTTGAATATCGAATTGCAATGGCAGGACCGTGAGCCTAGAACTTACAGACGACTTGACACTTTTTGATAACACAGGTGAGACAGCTGTGATCAAAAAGGAACTTCTTGGGCTGAACATTGATGTAGCTGCCAAACAAGTGTCAAGGCTCACTGAGAATGGGTCACTGAGAAGAAAAGGACTATTCATTCATCTGGTAGTGGAAGAGTTCAGGTGAACTGTGAACACAAAATTTAGGCTTTGCTCTAAGGAACTCGCTGCTATTGATGATAGAACACATTATTGTGACCCAGTACAAGAACAAAGCTGACTACAGTGATTGCAATAACCTACTGAGCACTGTGCTGATGTTCCCCTTGTCAGAACTGGAGATCCTGATTGAGCACATCTATGCTGAATGTTAGTGTGATTTCAGAACTGAATGGCCTACAATTGACATGATTTATTTGGCCTGATAGCTGCATGAGAAATGCTGTGAAAGAAGGAAACCACTTGTTGCCTTTACCAATCTCACCAAGGTGTCAGCCGTATGAACAAAGACAGTCTGTTTAAGGTGAAAGAAACAAAGGTGCTCAGTCTAATCTCTTCTTTCCAGATACAATCTTAGGTAAGATCTGCAAAATCTGCAGAAATAAAAAAAAGCCTGCTCTCAACACCAATTCACAAATTGCCAATAAAATGTGTTCCTCTGCTCAGAGTTAAACATAAGAGCTCCAATGTTCTGCTGCAAGAGGTTACAGTTTCAAATTTACTGATTACTTTTCTGACAGCACAGCGTCTCTCCGCTTAGCACACATGACATGGTGGGAACACTGCAAACTTTTCATGCACTCTCTGCTGAGTATAAATTCCCAGGAAGCTTTTCTGAAGTAGGCAAGCACCCAGTCAGTCAGGAAGGGCGTGCTCAGTGAGATCATACTTGTGATGAGTTCGATGTTATCCTGAGACTATCAATGCCAACAGATAGTGATCACATCTTCAGTCGTTTTCTTCACCTTTAAGGATTTCTCTTAGAACAGGAAGCAGGCAAGTATAGCAGGGGTCCAGTTTGCACTGTGTTTCAGATTAATTTCTTGCAGTGGAACTGAACCTTCCATAAATACTTCAGATTTTTGAGTTCATGTGACTTATGCTATGGAGATCAGTGAGCAGATTGCTTGTATACAAGTTACACTTGCATGTATAATTGGTCCCAGAATGGAATTTTAACATGACATTTCTGGCTGTAAACCTTACAAAATTGTCAGGTAAGGCAAAAACCACCTTGTTGGTCTCTGAAGTTTGTTGATCTGGGGCTCCCTTCAGTCATAAATTTATAATTTCAATGTGAAAGATGCTTCCACTAGGTGAGCGAAACCTGATGACAAATAATTATCGAGACAACAAGGTGCAGAGCTGGATGAACACAGCAGGCCAAGCAGTATCATAGGAGCAA
>NC_063354.1:35550384-35571416 GCF_021869965.1 Rhincodon typus
AGCCCAATGGTATCAATGTGGATTTCACAAGTTTCAAAATCTCCCCTCCCACTACCGCATCCCAAAACCAGTCCAGCTTGTCCCTGCCTCCCTAACCTGTTCTTCCTCCCACCTATCCCCTCCTCCCACCTCAAGCCGCACCTCCATCTCCTACCGACCAACCTCATCCCGCCCCCTTGACCTGTCCGTCCTCCCTGGACTGACCTATCCCCTTCCTAACTCCCTACCTACACTCACCTTTACTGGCTCCATCCCCACCTCTTCGACCTGTTTGTTTCCTCTCCACCTATCCTCTCCTCTATCCCTCTTCTATCCGCCTCCCACTCTCTCCCTATTTATTTCAGAACCCCCTTCCCCTCCCCCTTTTCTGATGAAGGGTCTAGGCCCGAAACGTCAGCCTCTCTGCTCCTATGATGCTGCTTGGCCTGCTGTGTTCATCCAGCCCTGCACCTTGTTGTCTCGGATTCTCCAGCATCTGCAGTTCCTACTATCTCTTTATTCAGAATGTTTCATTCTTAGAAATCCTTTCTATTTTGGAAATATCAACTGAAATTTTACTGTATCCAAGAATATTTATGAAATTTGTACTCTTGTTTTCAAAACCTTGCAAAAAAGAATTGAACATTACATGCAACAACCAAAGGAAATATCCCATCAAAAATGAATAGCACTGATGGTTCCTGGAAAATGAGATACGCTGTACATGCTCAGCACACACAATATAATATATCTCAGAGCATTTGCAGCACTGTAAGGGAGTCCAAAACTAGAGGGCATAGGTTTAAGACGAGAGGAGAGAGATTTAAAAGGGACCTAAGGGGTAACTTCTTCACGAAGAGGATGGTGCATGTATGAAATGAACTGCTAGAGGAAGTGGTGGACGTAGGTATAATTGCAACATTTAAAAAGCATCTGGGTGGATATATGAAGAGGAAGTTTTAAGAGGGATATGGGCCAAATGCTGGCAAATGGGACTAGATTAATTTAGGATATCTGGTTGGCATGGATGGTTTGGACTCAAGGGTCTATGACTCTATGACTATGACAAAGGGGACAGAAAGAGTTAGCGTTTTGTGTCCAGTGACCCTTCATCAGAATTGGACCCGAAACATTAACTCTTAACTCTTCAATTTGTACCACACTCTACTGATCTAACCAGCTGAGCTAACCCATCAATCATCCTGACTTGGAACCATAATCAACACTTCTTCACTGTTGCTGTGTCACAATGCAGGAACTCCTGTTCCCAACATCACTGTGAGTGCTCCTACACCCAAGGTCTACAGTGGTTCAAAGCAGCAAGTTAGTACTACCACCTTTTCCACGATAACCAAACATGCACAATAAATGCCCACGTCCCACAAACAAATGATAAGTAAGGAAATTCTTTTGGACAGCCAGATCCTGTCATTGAGCAGAAATTATTATTCACCTTTCCATTAAAATATCATTTACTTGAGTGAATAATGCACAACTTTTGATGGTGCTTCTAACAGCTGTGTCATAGAATCATAGAATCCCTACAGTGTAGAAACAGGCCCTTCGGCCCAACAAGTCCACACCACCCTCCAAAGAGCATCCCACCCAGACCCATTCCCTATGTCTAACCCACCGAACCTAAATACATCTGGACACTATGGGCAATTTAGCATAACCAATCCACCCTACCCTGCATATCTTTGGACTGTGGGAGGAAATCGGAGCATCCAGAGGAAACCCACGCAGACACGGGGAGAATGTGCAAACTCCACACAATCAGTCGCCCAAGGCTGGAATCGAACCTGGGTCCCTGATGCTGTGAGGCAGCAGTGCTAACCACTGACCCACCATCAGGGAGGAATAGGGAAATCTTAGCCCAGTCATTTCAATGATTGCTGTGGAAGTTGGGGTGGGAGGGTTTCCAAGAATCATGCATCTTGTGCTGGTGTGAGAAATGACTAGCAGCAAAATTTCCATTTTAAATGCTGGAGTCCATTGCCAAGGTATAATAAAAGCAAACATGAAAGGTTCATTGTCAAACCAGGTCAAGATCCTTCACAGTCCCAATTGCCACAGTTGTTGTTTAGTTAAAATGATTTTTTTCACAACTTTTTCAGAAATGGGAATGTACCTGATATTTAACAGTAGTGCAGGATAATTAGGGTATGTCAAACCATCCCCCTTTTCAGATCAGTTATCACGGTGTTCTGTGATTAAAATGTCCAGCATCACAGAAAGTCACTTTGAGAACTGCTGTAAAGAGTAAGATATGTGTGATGTTAAGGTGCCAGGTGGGTAGGGGGTCGGGGCATAAGGTGAGTAGGGTGCCAGCTTAGTGGAGGTTTAGAGTAGGTCAGGACAGGTGTAAGGTATTATGTCTGGTAGAGGTAGAGGGGGCGTTTATCTGGCAGGGTTGAGGAGGTTTTGTCAGATGTCTGGGGAGGTAGGAGTGTTGGTCAGAATCCGAGAGGCATAAGGGGTCTGGAGAGTTGTAGTCAAGCTGGTGAATAGTCAGTTGAGGGTCAGTTTAACAGTTACCAGAAGTCAGACTAGGATTTTAGTTATCTAACCTTTTCTGTGCAATTATTAACTTAAGTGCAGCAGAATCCTCTGAATTCTTTGATTTAAATTGATAGAAATGAAGGGTTCCAAGTACAGGGGAATCTTTGATTTGCTAGGAAATTCCTTTGAAGTCTGCATTGAAGATTCTGCAGTATCCTCGCACATACCTCCCATCTGTACTACAGAAATGACTCTCTGGCTATTGGTAAATCCAGACTTCTATCTTTGCAAAAGATTTCCATGGACATGAGCTAATGTACAGAGCAGCACTCAGACTACATCATACTGGCAGTGATGGTTAACCCAAGAAATCATGTCTGTAGACTATCAGTTTATTTTTTGAATAAACTGCGGTAGTGATTTCAAATGAAAACAGATTGTGCCTTAGAAACTCAGGAGCTGGAAAATCCTGGTTTATATGCTAGACGGGGAGTTATTTGAGCAGTGTTTTCAAATTGGTTTGTTTCAGACTGCAGCTCCTCAGATAATGCATTAAACGACCACCCAATTTTGCTGCATTGTCTCAATGTTGAGCTTGCTGATCTCAGCTAGGAAAGACGTTGGGCTGCTTCAACTCAATCAATCAATCTGCATAGTAGGAAAAGAAAACCATCTGGTCTTTCTTCACCCTGGTGGCCCCGAAGACAATGTTCAGGAAGAGGATAGTAGTGAAATTTAAACATGTGGTCAGCTGGTGTTTATTGTGTGGATGTGCAACTTGCCATGTTGCAGCAGTTGCTGTTCATGCTGAAGGTTATTGCGACCATCCTTTCCAAGTACAGGAAGCCACAGGTCCTTCCTCGTCTAATATGGTCGAGGAATATCACCTCCTGATCTAGCTAGAAGAATGTCTTCTGGTTAACAAGACATAGTTTAATGTATGTTATCAACCACCTGCAAATTAGGTTTATATCATATTCTCTGTAACAGTGTCTATGAGCAGGACTAGATATAACGTTCTCTCTTTTGCGATCCTCAGCTGTTCTGCCCACAAGTCCCTCTGACACCATCATACGGAGTGGTGTTTACGGTGATCCTCAATGTTAACCCTTTTAGACCAATGTACAAGACTATTTTGACTCCACGGTGGGTAGTAAGAGGGAATCATCATTTGCTGTGTACATATAGTGTGAATGACGATTATTCAGCTTTCCTACATTAATGCTGTGGGCACAAATGTAAAGGGCTAATTAAACTTGGTTATTATGTAAAGTGATGAGACTTTTCTTGTAAGTCAAATTTATTGTCAGCAGCACAGTCTGGGGAATGACTTACACACAGTATTTTACATCTCATTTTAAATCAGAGTTTAGCCTGTCAGTCACACCGTGTAAACATGGACCAAGTGCAAGTGTACATTTTAATCAGCGGGCTTTCTTTCAGGCAATTTCAAATAGTACAGTGACCCCTTTGGCAAAAACAAACACAGGAGATTTACTTTAGGGCCTCAGAATTTGTCGCTCTGATCTGATGGAAACAATTACTTCTGTTGACTATGGTTCTTTTGTATAATTTCATGGGATAAGACCATCAATGACAAGGCCAGCATTTGTTGCTCATCCCTAGTTGCCCTCGAGAAGGTGTTGAATTACTTTCTCGAATCACTGCCATCCTCACAGGTGTGAGTAAGCCTACTTGTGATGTTTTGTCACGGACAAAATTTTACAGAGACTGTGCTCATTTGTTCAAAGCTCACTGACAGTTGCTCAGAACTAGCCATGACCATCAGATTCTCCCTCAGTAGGTGCAGGTGAAAATATTCTTGCTGCTGGGGGCAATTAGATCTCCCCTACTCCTCCTTTTTGTTTCCATGTTGGCTCTTCACTCAGCCTGAAGGCTGTGTGCAGCACTCCTGATGTAGCATTTACAGGCATTATGATCTTAAGCCTGCACTTCCCATTAGCTATGGTTGATGCGACACATAGAGTGGGATTTCTTCAGGGAGTCTTTGAAATGCTTGAGCAGGGCCCTTGTTTCCATTTACCAATCTTCAATTCTCTGTACAATGTAATCTTGGGCAGATGACTGCCATCCATCTGGGCCACGTGATCTGCCCAATGCAGTTGCCTTTGCATGAGGATGGCTGCAATGCTGGTGATGTTGTCTGTTGCCAGGACTTCAGAGCTTTTGTGATATCCACTACAAACCCACGGACTCCCACAGCAACCTGGACTATACATCCTCACACCCCACTTCCTGTAAAGACTCCATCCCATTCTCTCACTTCCTCCATTTCTGTCGTTTATGTCCAGATGAGGCCAACTTTGTCAAGGGAACCTCTGAAATGTCCACCTTCTTCCTCAACCAAGGATTCCCCAGCTCCGTTGTCGACAGGGCCCTCGAACAGGTCCGAACCATCTCCCACACTTCCGCCCTCACCCCTTCTCTTCCCTCCCACAACAGTAATAGGGTTCCCCTCTTCCTTACCTACCATCTCACCAGTATCCACATCCAGAAGATCATCAGGCGCTATTTCTACCACGTCCAGCAAGATGCTACCACCAGATACATATTCCCCTCTCCTCCCTTGTCGGCCTTCCGCAGGGACCGTTCCCTCCGGGAGACCCTGGTCCACACTTCCTTCACCCCCAACACCTCCCCACAGCCCTATGGCACCTTCCCCTGTAACCGGCGAAGTTGCAACCCCTGCCCGTTTACCTCCTCCCTCCCCACTATCCAAGGGCCCAAACATACCTTCCAGGCGAAGCAACACTTCACCTGCACTTCCCAGAATCTAGTCTACTGCATTCGCTGCTCACAATGTGGTCTCCTCTACAATGGGGAAACAAAGCGTAGACTGGGTGACTGCTTTGCAGAACGTCTACATTCTGCTCACAAAAAAGACCCTGAACTACCTGTTGCCTGCCACTTTAACGCACCACCTGCTCCCTGGCCAACATCTCTGTCTCTGGCTTGCTGCAGTGTTCGAGCGAAGTTCAACGCAAGCTGGAAGAACAACACCTTATTTTCCGCTTGGGGACCCTACAGCCCTCCGGACTCAATATCGAGTTCAATAATTTTAGGGCCTAAAATCTCCCATGTCCCAGCCCCCCACCCCACACACCAGGCCTTGTTACCACATAGCCTGCCATTACACACCCCCTGTTGTTAGTCACTAACAGTCCCCATTAACAACTATTCACCCTCCTAGCCTGATCGTTAGCAACTCTTTGTCTGTCCAACTGCTCTTCTCTCTCTTTAGGCTCTATCCTATTGTTTACTCCCTACCCTATCCCCCTCCCTATTTTCTGCATATAAACTGACGTTTTCCCAGCCACCATCAGTTCTGAGGAAGGGTCACCGGACCCGAAACGTTAACTCTTTTTACCTTCACAGATGCTGCCAGACCTGCTGAGCTTTTCCAGCAACGTTGTTTTTGTTTTCTTTTGTGATGTGATCCTATTTGAGAGTCATGCAGATGCTAAGGTGGCGGCACTAATGAATGGGCTAGAAGGGGTATGTCCCTGTGTTTCAGGACCCGTGACTTGAAGCATGGTGAAGACAGTTGCTTTGTACACTCAATTTGGTCTCTGCCCTGAGGTTTTTGTCACTCCAAATGGATTGTCAGAGTATGTCAAATGTGCTGTTTGGTTTTGTGATGAAGGTTTATAATATATTATTGTATGAGGGCTTAGATTCTCAAGTCAAGGTAAATGTTTTTAGCTCTTCTTGTTTTAGTTCTATAATGGTGCCCTATTCGTAAGAAAAAACACAGACATTTTGAGATAGACTTAAACCAACATTTTCCAGAAAGCAGGCAACTTAAACTAAATGACTAAATCAGCTGAGATAGTAAGAACTGCAGATGCTGGAGTAACAGATAACCAAAGTGTGGAGCAGGAGGAATACAGCAGGCCAGGCAGCATCAGAGGAACCGGAAGGGTCCCGACCCGAAACATCAGCTTTCCTGTTCCTCTGATGCTGCTTGACTTAATCAGCTATCTGGTGAGATAATTGCTGAAGTCTTTACAAAGTTGGGCTCTGTGACTTGCAGAAAGAAGCTGGGGCTATAAACCCTGACTCAGTTCAGAAGAAAAGATCTATTCTGGCAGAAAGGTAACTTAGTTATGGTAATATTCAGGATGGAGAAGGCAATGAGGACTTTAAGCTGTATTAGCAGTCCAAAGAGTCAGGGCTGGGGACCCTGAAACTCTGTAGAGTTCTGTAAGATAACTCAGTGAGTTTACCTTTGCTTGTGTGTCTCTGGGAGAGATAGGGGAAGTCACATTGGTGAATGTGCAACAAGTCAATGAAACAAAATATTTGCAAACTCATCAACTGAGAAGAAATTTTAGAGTGAAGATAGCCATGAACCTTTACTGGGGTTTATGTCTATAAAAAGTATTGTTGGGTTTGTGCTGTTTAAGGTAAGATTTTTCCATATTGTCTTATATAGATTTTTTTTTACTTTGGCGTAATAATCTTACATTGTTTTCGTAAAAGTATATTGAGAGCTTCACAAGAAAATGTTCAGTGATTTACCAGCGCAGGATGCAGTATCGATAGTGGATGTTTCAGTAATGGTAGTGTCCTTGAAAGTTAAAGGGTTGTTTTTGGGGTTTGTGATCACAGTTGGCAGTCAAAGATTTGCAAGTAATTTACTGATAGTTTATTGGGTTTGTGAAGAAATGGTAGTTTAGACGTGATACATTAGTCAGTGTGCAACCATGACAATCGAGGATGGTTCGCTGATATCAGAGGACAAAAAGGTTGTTGGCATGGAATATTTTAGTCTTATTAAAGTGGTGGGGACAGCATCCTGCTCTTCAGACAAGGTGTAAGGGAACTCTTCCCTTGATCTTCCTCCTTTTCAGCTGGTACTTCTTCCATCTGCTCTGGTAAAGACCTACCCAATGCCCAGCCTCTTGTTGCCTCACACAACCAAATGCTGCTTCGATATCAAGATCAGTCATTCTCACTTCAGTTTACCCAATGCCTTCTTCCCTGAGTCTGCTCTGTTTGTGGCCCTTGTGCAGATCCTCCAGTACTGATTTGACCTAGCCCCGGTGTGGTTACTCCAGCATGGAATCTGTGCTTCCTGTGATGCATCCTATCCTGAGTACTCCTGCTGTGAGCCTAGTACTTCCTTCTTACATCACATTTCTAGGGGCAGTTAGCTTACATAGTGTCACTCAATTGTCTGAACTCTTCTGGCCAATGGACATGTCATGATGTCAGATGGTCATTTTTCCCTGCCCACTATCATCTGAGTGTTAGTTTACCATTCTTTCTAAGTTTATTCCCAAAAACAATACACCGATAATCAAATGCATTTGGCACTAGATGAATTGTTGATATTAGTCTTGGATATTGTGATCTCTGTTTTTTTTGTAATTCTCCCTTTTGTTTCATATGCTAGAATTTTGGAGACTGAGAACCACTGTAATAGCTTTTAAATTAAATCTCATGCTACACATTAAATACTAGGAAACTTCAGTAGTCAAGGAACTCCAATATTCAACAAGGGGTAATGGCTTGATTCTCACTTTTCAAAGATTGTAATTGCCTGGCACTAATATGGTGTTACTTGGCACTTTCTGGTGAAAATCTGAATACTGAGCAGGTCTTACAGCACATGGACATGGACGGTATCAATATTTGAGAAGTCATGAATAGTTCAGAACATTGTGTCATCATTTGAACATTCTAATTTCTGATTTTATGATGGATTGAAAAATCAGTGATGAAGCAGCTAAAGATGGTTGGGCCTAGAACATGACACCCTGAGGAATTCCTGCTATTGGGGGTGAAGTGGACAGTGAAGAAGGATACCTCAGAGTACAATAGGACCTTGATCAGATGGGCTGATAGGCGAAGGAATGGTAGATGGAGTTTAATCTCGATAAATGTGAGGTGCTACAGTTTGGCAAGGCAAATCAGGGAAGGACTTATACAGTTAATGGTAAGGTCCGGGGGAGTGTTGCCAAACAAAGGGACCTTAGAGTGCAGCTTCATAGTTCCTTGACAGCAGAGACGCAGGTGGATGGGGTAGTGAAGAAGGCAATTGGTACGCTTGCCTTTATTGGTCAGTGCATTGAGTGTAGGAATTAGGAGGTCATGTTGTAGCTGTTCAGGACATTGGTTAGACCACTTTTGAAATACTGCATTCAATTCAGGTCTCCCTCCTATAGGAAGGATGTTGTTAAACTTGAAAGGGTTCAGAGAAAATTTACAAGGATGTTGCCAGGGTTGGAGAGTTTGCGTTATAGGGAGAGGCTGAATAAATGGGGTCTATTTTCCTTGGAGCGTCAGAGGCTGAGGATTGACCTTAAAGAAGTTTATAAAATCATGAAGGACATGGTTAGGGTGAATAGTCAAGGTCTTTTCCCCAGGGTAGGGGAGTCCAATAGGTTTAAGGTGAGAGAAGCAAGATTTAAAAGGGACCTATGGGGAAACTTTTTCAGAGGGTGTTGCATGTATGGAATGAGCTGCCAGATGAAGTGGTTGAGGCTGGTACAATTGCAACATTTAAAAGAAATCTGGATGGGTATATAAGTAGGAAGGATTTAGAGGGATATGGACCAAATGCTGGGAAATGGGACTAGATTAATATAGGATATCTGGTCAGCATGGACGAATTGGACCAAAGTGTCTGTTTCCATGCTATACAATTCTATGATTCTATGCAGCCACAACAATCTTCCTTCGTGCTGGGTATGACTCCAACCAGTGGAGAATTTCCCTCTCATTCCCATTGACCTGACTTTTTAAACAGCCTCTTGTTGCCTCACACAACCAAATGCTGCTTCAGTCACTTTCACTTCAGTTTACCCAAACTTGATTCACAACAGTATTAATTTCCTCTCGGTATAGATTGGCACTTCATTGACATAGTTGGATTTTCAGTCACTTCAAGAAAGAATCAATCTTTACTACTTAGATTGACAAATGGCTGATTGCTTGACTTTCCTAATGAAACTTGTTATTGCTTTGGGAAATGAAGGATTACGTGTAAAATCCTCTAGTATGAAATTTCATGATGACTAAAAAGATCCTGACAACATTTTCCAGATTTTAGAAGGTCAACTTAAATTTGAGTGAACTTCAGAATGCATAGGCTTGTCATAAAAGCAACAGCCAGGTAAAACAATCAACCAAACCATAGACAGATGTTTAAGCAAAGTTATGGAATGTGAATTCACTGAAGCTAACTTAGCTGAAAGGCTGATGGAACTGTTCATTGCTTTTACACCATTAAATCCTTCAGGAATGTGTTTGCAGACAAACCTTAAGAATATACAATTGACACACTTCTAGAGTGGGTATACAGATTCAATTTTCTTAAGAAGGGTCCTGACCCAAAACGTCAACTTTCCTACTCCTCTGATGCTGCCTGTACTGCTGTGTTCCTCCAGTTCCACACTGTATTATCTCTAACTCCAGCATCTTCAGCTCTTGCTCTCTCTGATGGAACTGCTCATTGCTTTTACACCATTAAATCCTTCAGGAATGTGTTTGCAGACCACCTTAAGAATATACTATTGACACACTGCTGGAAAGGGTATACAGGTTCAAAGCGATTATAACTGGTCAGCAATATCTTCAGGTACTTTACTCAAGAATAACTGCTGCAGCCAACAAAAGGCACAGGAGATGTGACTTGTCTCATCCATCAAGAATGTGTTCATTCATAACATTTTGTAACATATGAACGCTATATTCTGTAGAATGATATTGAGTTAAAATAGCAAGCAATCCAGTTGCCTAATGAAACCCAAAGTGCAATATTATGCTCTACAGCAGCATGTGGAGCAAAGTCGATCAAGATACAATGTCAAGGATGCTTCCAAACTTCCACCTATGGCATGCATGCAGGTCAATGGAGTCCAAGTGGTATCTGCAAGATCAAAATTAAAAACCAAAAGAACTGCGGATGCTGTAAATCAGGAACAAAAACAGAAATTGCTGGAAAAGCTCAGCAGGACTGGCAGCGTCTGTGAAGAAAAAATCAAAGTTAATGTTTCAGGTCCAGTGACCCTTCCTCAGAACTGACAGGATCAATTTGATACACCACATGGACACTGTCAGAAAAGCTGAATCTTTTACTGCTACCCCAGTGATATACCCCAAAATGAATGGACGACATACACTGAACTCTAAGGTGACACTACTGCAAATGCAAATACCATCCCTTTATGCATCTTACAAGAGATTTGGTCAAGCAACTGGCACAATCAGGTGCAGTCTACACATAAAATGCTAACTGCCAACAATGGGTCTAATGTCCCACTGATTGGCATTATCCATCTTAAATATGAATACAGATCATTGGAATTGACAACTGAAAACCTTTGCATCATTGATATGGAAGGACCTTCTATTATTCGTTCACCATGAATCTAGAATCTATCATGATGTCTGAGGTAAGCAAACATTTCCAATTGCAACACCGAAAACTGCAGCCTGCGATATCAAGTCTATCCATTAATCTCAAGAATCAAGTGAAGGACTCCTTCCACACAAGATTTCTGCTGAGCCATTGTGTGAAATTGCAATGGATATTTTCCATGTCCAAAGACACATTTATGTTCTGGGGATGGACTACTTTACCAGTAATGCAGCAAACACAGGATGTCACTAGTCCAGTGGTTGTTGACAAATTGACACAGTAGTCTCTCTGCTTGATGTTCCTCAAAATAAGTGCACCCTTCCAAGACATGCAGGAAATGGAATGTTCAACATTTTATCTCCTCACCTTCTTACCCTCAGTCAAAATGCCTCACAGACTACACTGTTTGTACATTAAAATCTGTGACAGTCAAATGTAAAGGAACTTGCCAAGATTGTTGAATAGATACATTAATTTATGTGCTCCACCTCAAGACATTAATTGGCTTATTCTTATCAGCAGGTCTCACTGTTGCAAAGACAGAGTCACACAGTTCTACTCCCCCACCCCAGCCCCCTCACCACCCAACCACAAGTGTATGATGGCTTGTTGGAAAGAAGGAAGTAAATGGTACAACAGCATGATCAACAGACATATAGACAATTATCCCAACTTGAACTTGGACAATGCATAACAGTTTGAGATTTTTTTTAAAAACGAGTAGACTTACGGAAAGATACTACATTGTTGTATAAAAACCAAAAGAACTGAGGATTCTGTGAATCAGGAACGAAAACAAAGTTGCTGGAAAAGCTCAGCAGGTCTGGCAGCATCTGTGGAGGAAAAAACAGAGTTAACATTTCGGGTCCGGTGACCCTTCCTCAGAACTCAAGGGTTCTGAGGGTCACCAGACCCAAAACATTAACTTTGTTTTTTCCTCCACAGATGCTGCCAGACCTGCTGAGCTTTTCCAGCAATTTTGTTTTTGTTACTACATTGTTGTGTCCAGCCTAGGTCATATGACATTGTAATGAGCAACAGTCAAGTCCTGCACAGAACAGGCAGAATATCCTAAATGCATATCATCAACTATCCATCATACAGGATGACTCAGATACTGAAGATATCACACCAGTGAACAAGATCCAATCTATGACAAATCATACATCGCCATTCCTTAGACAGACACTCACTGCAGAGTGAAGCTACACAGTCAAATCATGACAACTATATGAGGACTAGGAACAAAAACAAAGTTGCTGGAAAAGCTCAGCAGGTCTGGCAGCATCTGTGAAGGAGAAAACAGAGTTAATGTTTCGGGTCCAGTGACTCTTCCTCAGAACTGACATTGTTCATGTATTTGGAGGGGAATGAGAAAAAATGTGTCTGAGGACATGAAGGTAGTTCTTCATTACAAATGCAAATTCACATTTTCAAATATATTGATATCTTACATTTATCACCTGTCTGACCAACTGTCATCATAACTACATAACCAAGAATCGAGCTACAAATTTTAGCCATCAGATTAGAATACTGCCCAAGGGAGTGCTATTCTGTCCCTAACTCGCATAACTTTTTGTCATAGTTCACTGTGGGAGCAACACATGCTGAAAAACCTTCAAACAATTGAAATCATTCACCATCTGAGACTGGTGACTGTATGTGTTGGCAACCCCATCGAGGTAACCTGAGCCAATCAGTGTAAAATGCCTAACATTAACCTAATCTACCTAGTCACAATTAGGTTTTTCTCCATCCTATGCCGAAATTCTTTGTATTAATATTGACTTTTTGAAAGCTTACAGTGGAAAAATCACAATGAGGTCAGACTTCACTTACAGTGTGAATGCAGATTTTGGTTGTTTGTATGCTTGATTTATTGTTGTCACATGTACTAAGATACAGTGAAAAGTGTTGTTTTGGTGTGCTATACTGACAGAAAAAACCATTCAAAGTAGCGCCATACCATCAGGGTGGCAGAACAGAGTGCAGAATACAATGTTACAGCCTCAGAGAGACAGATCAACATTAACATTTGAGATGTTTGTTTCAAAGTCTGATAACAGCAGGGAAAAAGCTGTTCTTGAATCTGTTCATATGTGTAGTCAAACTTTTATATCTTCTGCCCGACGAAAGAGGGTGGAAAAATGTATAACCAGGTGGGAGGAGTCTCTGACTATGTTGTATGCTTTCCTGAGGCAGCGTGAAGTATAGATGGAGTCAATGAATGGAAGGTTGCATGATGGATTGGGCTGTGTTCATGACTGTCTGTAGTTTCTTGTGGTCTTGAAAAGAACAGTTGTCATACCACACTGTGATGGATCCAGATAGGATGCTTTCCATGGTTCGTCTATAAAAACTGGTAAGAGTCCTGTGGACATGTCAAATTTCCTTAGCCTCTTGATGAAGTAGAGACATTGTTGAGCTTTCTTCACTGTCACAACAACATGGGTGGACCAGGACAGATTGTTGGTGATCCTAGAAACCCGACGCTATCAACCATTTCCACTTCAGCACTGTTGATGCAGACAGGGATGTGCCCTCCATTCCACTTCCTGAAGCCAATAACCAGCTCCTTCATTTTGCTGACGTTGATGGAGAGATTGTTGTCTTTACACCATTGCCACTAAGCACTCAATCTCTTTCCTGTACTCTGTCTCGTCATTGTTTGATATCTGACCGACAATGGTGGTGTCGTCGACAAACTTGTAAATGGAGTTGGGGCAGAATTTGGGTACACAGTCGTGAGTGTATAAAGAATATAGTGGGGGGTGTTGAATGCGCAGCCTTGTGAGGCACCAGTGTTGAGGATTATGGTGGTGGAACAATTTCAACTTGAACTGCTAGTAATTAAGAAATTGGGGAAGCAATTTTAAAATGATGAGACTTAGGACGTGTCCCTGCACATTCTGACACCAGTTTTCAGAACATTGTTAGCATCTTCTAAGTACTTGCTGTAGATGAGGTGTGAACACAAGGTTAGTCCAAACCATTAAACATATACACAAATGTGGTAGAGCACGGGCCTACTTACGCCAGGTCTCCATCCCATATGACCTAACATTGCCATGACATTGTTCGTTATGCACATGCTCAGTATCGATTGTTAAAATATTGGTGCCATTAACCAATTACTGTGATGTCCTTGGGCCTCCGACAACCACCACCAGCCTCCATCCTCACCCTTGCAGCTGGTTGTAACCACAGAAGGTTTTCTATTTGACTCCTTTTTCTGTCAGCTTTTCTTCAGCGTCAGATTCTGTCACATGTCCTTCGCTCAAGAACAGTTTGCAGTAATCAGGCAAGAGTGACAATAGTTGACAAATTAATTTACTTGAAGGTGCATTTTGAAAAAAACTCCAAAAATTAAAACCTTATAGCACAAACAGTGATGAATGATTAAGATGCAATGTCACGGCTGAGATGACAAAAATAAATCATTTGCATTTTAACGACCATTTCTGATCATTTGACTGCCTTAATTTCGACTGCTGTCTCAAACACTCCAAGGCATCAATTTGTTTCTGTGTTTTTTTCATGGAACATGGATGTCACTGACAGGGCCAACATTTGTTGTCTATCCCTCATTGCCCTTGAATGACATGAGTTGCTCAGCCATTTCAAGGGACAGTTAAAAGTCAGTCCCATGGCTGTCTCAAGTTGGACAGAACTGGTAATAAGGAAGGCAGATTTCCCTCCTTAAAGGAAAACGAATCAGATGTTTTTTTTTTAACGACAATCGGTGATCGTCACCATGGTGACCATCACTGAGACTACCTTGATATTCCAGATTTATAAGTGGAATTTAAATTCCACCAGCTGCTGTGGCGGGATCTGAACTCAAGCCTCTCGATTCCCAGTCCAGTGCCAGGAATCCCTCAATAATGCGTGGTATATAAACACATGCTCTGTATGGCAGCTCAGGACTCGGGACTATTCTCAACAATGTTTTTGGGTTTCCTTCATTAACAGGGTCAATGCTTGTCCCTTGGGAGATTTAAAGCTTTGCTTGGGCCTCTCCGATTCAGTAGGTGATACCACTGTATCTTTGGTAATCTCTGTACTGCCAAGAGTTTTAGCAGAACTGGAGCTGGTTGGATTGAAAAACCATGTCACGCAGGACAGTCCCGACGAAGCCCATGCCAATCTCTGTTGTTGTGAATGTTAATGCGATTGTAAAACGTGTGTATGAGAAGCACATAGCGTCTAACACCGATTTAATACGCAACCTACCATTTTGGACCACAGCACTCGAGTGAACGCCTCTCATATACACACAGCTGGACATGAAATTGCCGGCCTTCATTGTCATTTAAAATGCTGTCCAACTTTTGTGTTAGTTTTAGCTACCTACTTTCTTTCATTGGAGATAATAGCAGTATTGTGATAATGTGGGAATTACGAAAATTTAGTTAAGTCTATCCGTGTGATGCTGTACTTTGGAAGGTGTGCACAATTTTGAAAAGCCATCAGGGTACCACTTGCTCCATGTTGTGGTTCCCTGTGTATTGCAGCATTGGAGGGAGAGGAAACAGCTCTGGGAGAAGCAGGAGGCCTCATCCACCAAAGGATTTCAGCGAACATCTTCCTGACCTAAACCAGGAGAAGTGCATTCCAGGGCTAGGTTCCACTAAGAAGATGTTGACAGAACTGTGACAACTCCTGGATGCCAACTCAGAGTACAAACAGTGGCTATCAGGCTGTCCATCATTCTGAATATTCAGGCTACAGCAGATCCTTCCAGACTGGAATAGGTAGTATTGCAAGCAACTTTGTAATGTTGCACCACTGCATCTGGGAGAGTACAATGGCTCTGATGTGAATGAGAGGCAACAGAAGGGGTGCATATGTGGCTTTCCCAGGATTATCAGTCTCCTCATGCTGCAGGATGTCATTATCTTCACACATGTGTCTTTGCAGGTGTCACATCTCAAATTAAAACTGCAAGGAGTTCCCCTAACTCGATAGTACTGTTAACAGGTAACCACACACGCACAGCTTCATAGTGGTGAATGCTCATTATCCTGTATCAGGTTGCAGTTCTACCAAATATCCAGCAATCAGGTCAAACTGTAAGGTGACAGCTCAGGGATAGGGTCTATCTGCTGAATGCCTAGCTCAATATTCCCTTCTGTAACTCCAACAAACATGGTCAGCACTCTCAGTTTTGAGCTATGTTGAAATGGGCAACATGGTTGAGTGAACCATGAATGTGCTGAAGTCCTCTGCTTGAACATCCAGTGGGAGGAGCCTTTAAGTACTTGTCAGAGCTGATCTTCCAGGTCTGTTTCATCCTTCAGAATCCGTTCACCATGAGATTGTTGTGGTTGGTTCGCTCGCTGAGCTGGTTTGTTAGTTTGCAGACGTTTTGTTACCCTGCAGAGTAACATCACCAGTGCAGCCTCCGATGAAGCTGTTGTGTTTTCCTACTTGTTATTTAAACTCTGGGATCCATTGGAGTTGATTACCTCATTTCCAGTTTTTCTTTGTAGTGGTGTCTATATAGGGTCTAATTCTATATGCTTATTGATGGCCTTCTTGCTGGAGAACTAGGCCTCTGGAAAATCCCGAGCTTGTCTCTGTTTGCCTTGTCCTAGGATCCTGACGTTGTCACAATCGAACTGGTGGTTCTCCTTGTCTGTGTGCATGGAGACGAGTGAGTATTGGTCATGTCTTTTTGTTGCTAGTTGGTATTCATGTATTCTCATAGCCAGTTTCCTTCCTGTCTGTCCAATGTAATGTTTGTCACAGTCCTTGCATGGAATCTTGTATATTACATTGATTCGGTCCATAGTGCGTAAGGTGTCTTTGGTTCTTGTTAGTAGTTGGTATGGTTTGTGTATAACTCCAGCTCAGTGCTGTACTCTGACTCTTATGGTCAGTTCAGATACGTTCTTGATGTACGGTGTTGTGACAAGTGTGTCGGGGTGTACTGTATCTCCCTGTTATTGTTTGTGTGACGGGCTGCGTCAGACCCAGCTGTTTGGGTAACAGTTGTCTCTAGATATTTCGTGGAGATATTCTTCTTCCTCTGGTGATGTTACCCAGCAGTGTAAGAAACGTCTGCAAACTAATGAACCAGCTCAGCGAGTGAACCAACCACAGCGTCCACAACCCGAGCTACAAATCTACTTAAGAACCTTAGACCATGAGACTGTCTACACTGTTCTTTCTCATCATGTCTTGGCTGCAACCGCTCATGTTCAGTGACTCACCACATTTGGGCTGCGGTCCCAGCAGCATCATTTGATGGGCTTAGGGCTAAATTGATCATAGCAATTCCTGCACCATGAATGTATCTTTTATTGTTCAGTTATTTTCACCTGTCTTTTCTCCAGTCCTCACTTCTGAGAGTTGGGTCATGGATTTCCCTTGGAATGTCCATGCTTATAGTCAATATTTTGCTGAATTCCCAACAGGACTTATTAGTTTTTAATGGAAGGGTCACCGGACCCGAAACATTAACTCTGTTTTTTCCTTCACAGATCCTGCTGAGCTTTTCCAGCAACTTTGTTTTTGTTCAGGACTTATTAGTGACTAGCTTATATTTATGAATCATAGTTTTACCTTGCTCCATAAATACTTATACTTTGTTCCCTGCACCAAAATTATCATAATCTCAAAGATTGCTATCAAGGCATCCTCATCTTTCTGAGAGAAAAGGGACTCCAGCATTTTCAATCTTTCCTGATTGGTGTAACCTCTCAGTTATGTCATCATCTGCACAAGTCTTCCAAAAACATGAAGGCATCAAGCCAGCAGACAGATCTGCAGATGTTTCTCTCACGGGTGGGCACCAGCAGACTATCTACTCATGATGAGAGGTATTGAGCTCTCAATCTGCCGCACAGTTTTACTGATCTCCCTGAGATACAGCCAAAAGCATCGCACCTGTTCCCAATAAGAAACACTTAGCTGTTAAGCCATCCCGCTGGGTTCTCTCACACAGGCAGCCATTCCCACTGAGCACCCTGAAGGTAACCAGCTCCGTTAATCCACCCACACCCATAAGGACAGCAAAACCATCAAGCTGCTCCACTAACATCACTATAACCCTGACAGAGTTATTGCCTGGTGAATCTCTCTCTCATTCCCTGCCTGCTATCACGATATTAATAGCCATGAATCACAACAATCACCTAACTGCTTATTTAAACCATTATTTATAAAAGGCTACTGCATAACACCCATCAATTTCCATCCCAACTGAAACTGACCATATGAACTGCAAGTGACAAGTATGATGATATTTTGAGTGTACTGTTGCCATGGAGATGATCACAACACAACCTCTAACACTTGTGTTAGAACAGGAAAAGTATTAAGTTTACTTTTCCAATGTTAAAAGTTAAACAATTCCATTGAAGCAGCTATGTGACATCAAGTCTATTATTTCATGTGGTCTTTATTTTCAACATTTTCCCACAAGTGTTTTATTTGAAGAGTTGGAATGTCACTACCCAGTGTCAAATCTTCCTTGGGTCATCAAGTAACTAAGAGGAGCAGGAATAGGCCATTCAACCGCTCAAGCTTGCTGTCCATTCAATAAGGTCATGGCTGATTGACTGAGGTTTTCACTTTGCCACTTGTTCCCCCAAAGCTAAGATTTCCTTGTTAATCAAAAATCTCTCTAACTCAGCCTTGAATACATTCAATTGCTCAGCCTCCGCTGCTTTCTGGGTGAGACAATTCCAAACAGCAGTGACTAAACAAGAGACAAAATAGCTCATCATTTCCTTCTTAAAGGCAGACCTCTTTCTTTGATTGCCCATGAAGAAAAGCATCCTCCTAGCATTATCTGTCTCCAGGACCTTATGTTTCAATGAGATCAAATCAAGCACGTTTTTTTCTCTTTGTCTTCTTCTTTCCTGATATTATTAAGGTGAAATACCCTCAAAGTGCAACATGTTTTTTTTTACCACTAAGATTATCCAGGCTTATTCTTTCCATCTTTCTTAAGTTGTCAAGTTCTATTACTTCTTACCAGATGGGCTAACCATTGGACTGTTTCTAATGTCGTTCAAAGAATTGACCAGATGTTGTTTGGCTCTTTGGATTTCCTCATTTGTCATATGTTGAGCCCAATGAACCCTTTCCAAGCAGCTGCTCGTGGCAGCAGACAGTCTCCTCCAGGACCTTGGTTGCATTCCAAGTCTCCGTGCTATGGACCCCGAGAGTCAGCCGACTGCTGTTACACAACATTACTGCAGCTTCAAGCTGATACTCTTACTTAGAGTTTGAATCAAGCAGTGGCCTTTTTCCACTAAGTACTTTACTTGCTTTTGTTCCCCCATCGGCTATTAGCAATCTGCCAAGACAGAGAACTGCTCTTTATTTTTTATTGATGTGACAGCTTTATACTTTACAGTTGTGTTGTTCCAATGCTTTATGAACTGTTGCTCATGGTGAGGGTTGCTGCCATGAAACTGTTTAAAATAAAGGAAGCGACCCTGGTGTGGGGAAAAAAAATGATTTCTTATGGTTAACAAGATATAATTTATCAGAGCGATTAGCCATATTGCCAAAATGCTCCACCACGACCCCCCACCCCACCCCGCCACCTCGCTTTGCGCTTAAGCAGACACAGCCCACGATGCACTGTTGACAATACCAGGCTGTGAATGAGGTGGAAGCAGAGGTGGAATGAAGGGCTGATGAAGGAGTACTGCCCTACTGTCCAGGCTGCTTCTGTCACCTCACTGCGGAGGAGAGGGCCTTCCCAGAGCCAGGTGGCTGTGCCCTTTTCTAGTGCCTCCCACCACCATCCAGATCTACCTCCTCATTAAGAGACTAAAGTGCCTGATAAAATGGCTGCCTGGCACATGGACAGACAGGCCTGGTGATGTTACTGACCCACAATGCTGTGCTCCTGCGCTAGCATAAACATTGCTCCACCTAGTGGTGGTATTCATAATAAATGAGACCTTGGCTTACTGCGTTGGCAGCTTGTTACAGAGTGCATCGATATGCTAAACATTGTTATGGAGATTATAAGGAAGATTTGATGGTAGATCTCATTTCTTCAAGATCCTAAGCTGTTCTGCCTCCAAGTCCTTCTGACATCATTATAGTGGGTGGTGTCAATAGCACACCTCGGTGCGAACTCTTTCAGAGCTGTACACAAAAAGTTGTAACTCAATTGAATCAACTGTCCCAGCACTACTTTTAAGCAAGCTTTTAATCTAAGCCAGTATGCTTATGAGTCACTGAAAACTTCAGAATGGTCTCTCAAACAGCTGCCTTCTGAGATTTGGACTTAATGCTTTGGGTTGGAGTTTCCTGGAGTCAGGCCAACTTCAGAGGTTTTTAAAATGTGTTTGGGACTTTATTCCAGGATTCCCAGTCCCATTCCTGGGGTGTTCGCAGTTTTTGCCAGTGCAGAACATGGGTTTCAATGGTGAGTCCACACCCTGCATTCCTGGCATTGGCAAGGAGGAGGCATCTCTTCCTCTTTCCCTGCCCCTGGACATACAGTCTACAATTGGACCAGCCTCTTGGAGGAAAGAAGTTCCCTGTCCCTCAGAAGAATTGCGAGCCACAGAATGGATTTAGGAAGCCTCTTATACATTTCATAAACTTGCCAGGCCTCCAGACCCCTTCCATTCAGTCCATGCCCCCCAACGCCCTTTCATGTCCCCTACATCCTCTGCAAAGAATAGAATTAATGAGTTGTTTTATATAAGTACAAGTCTTGAAAAGCATGCAAAAGAAAATTCCCATTCAAAAAGCTGCTCTCTCAAACCTATAAAAACACCCATCTGTGATAGCACTATAGTATCAAGAACAAGAGTTTTACCTTGCAAAAAACCTAGAGCAGTTGATAGTTTTGTGCCTTTAGAACTCAGGAAGAAGTTCTAAGAGTTAGTCAGCAGGTAATTGTTGGCTAGGACTCAGGAAATGTCTTGGGATTTGGGAGGGTGCAGAAGAAGTTGTGTATCATTAATAGCTCAATGCACCTGTGAGCAAGGATGACAATGAGCCACAAGCAGTATTTGCCTTGTGCAACTAAGCCAGATTAGAGCTCAGAAAATAAAACCAGGACAGCAACTTGATGAAGCTCATTGTTTGTGAAAAGTTGAAGTTGTGCCTTTAGGTGCTGTAATGGCGTTGTCAGAATCCAGGGGAGCACAGGCCCAGGATAAGAATCCAGGGGAGCACA
>NC_063354.1:35571426-35576650 GCF_021869965.1 Rhincodon typus
CCAGGGGAGCACAGGCCCAGGATAAGAATCCAGGGGAGCACAGGCCCTGGATAAGAATCCAGGGGAGCACAGGCCCAGGAAAGGAAGGTGAACTACCAGAACATAAGTGGCCATTGAGGCAGTCTATGACAGAATAGCTCAATAGAGTCTCAAGGCGAGATTGTTCTTGAGATTTGGTGACCCACCATGTCACTAATGTCTAGATTGTGGGGACAATTGATCGGACATCTATGGTAGCTGGCTTGATCACATTTGTTGTTTGATGTGTTCAGTAAGGTGTTAGTCTGAAATATATATTTGCCTCATGTTCATTTAGGGATGTTAGAATATAGGTTACATCCATCTAAACTATTTTTGTCAATAATCTTTGCATACTTGAGTAACTATTACTTGCAATATACTCATTATTTTTTGTTGACCAGAGAAAGCTAGCTGACTTGTTTCCAATTATTAAGTTGTAATGTGAGACCTACATGATTGGTCATATCACCACTCTGGCAAACTTAAACAAAATTGTCGATGGAGGAGTAAGACTAAGAAAGAAATCAGTGCATCCCTCCCACTTCACTTATTACAAATATTTGGAGGGTTATATCCAACATCCCTAACCTAATGGGTGTAATTGGAAGTGGGGGCAATAAATTAATATTGGGCTGAGAGTGTTTTAGAACAGAGAAACCTAAGGGTTCAGGTACATAATTCTTTGAAATTTGCATCACAGGTAGATAGGGTGGATAATAAGGCATTTGGCACTCTTGTCTTCATTGCTCAGACCTTTAAGCATAGGAGTTGGGACATTATGTTGAAGTGGTACAGAATATTGGTGAGTCCTCTTCTGGAGTACTGTGTTCAGTTCTGGTCAGCCTGGTATAAGAAGGATATTTTTAAATTGGAGAGGGTTCAGAAAAGATTCATCAGGATGTTACCAGAAATGGAGGGTTTGAGTTATAAAAATAGGCTGAATAGGCTGGGACTTTTTTCACTGGAGTGCAGGAGGTTGAGGAGGATCCTTATAGAGGTTTACAAGATCATGAGGGGCATAGATAAGGTGAATGGCAATGGCCTTTTCCCTAAGGTGGGGGAGTTCAAAATTATGGGGCATATTTTTAAGGTGAGAGGAGAAAGATTTTAAAAGGACATGAGGGGCAACATTTTTACACAGAAAGTGGTTTGTCTTTGGAACGAACTGCCAGAGGAAGTGATGAATGCAGGTACAGTTACAATGTTTAAAAGACATTTGGGAATTAGTACTTGAATAGGAAATGTTTGGAGGGACATGGACCAAGTGCAGGCATGTGGGACTAGTTTAATTTGGGAACACGGTCGGCATGGAATAGTTGGACCGAAGGGTCTATTTCCATGCTGTATGACTCTATGAGTCTAAGTAGCAAGTAATATTTGCATCACACAGGCAATGACCATCTACAACATCTGAGCATCTTACCATCTCTCCTTGACATTCAATGCATTACCCTCACTATCAACATCCTGGGGGTTACTGTTGATCAGAAACTAAACTGGACCAACCAATGCAAACTATGGCTACAAGAACAGGACTGAGGCAAGGAACTCAGTGATGAATAACTCACTTCCTGCCTCCCGAGTACCTGTCCATCAAATACAAAGCACAAGTCAGGAACACTGTCCCGTACAAGCTGTGTGGTAAAATGTGCATGCAACTGCTCCAAGGGCCCATGCATGGCCATCGGTGTACCAACACCAGTTTGCAGCATTGACTTCCAGATGTAGACACTGCTACTATGCACAAAAGAAAATACATTAGTAAGAATGTGGGTCAGGTGTGTGAGGGAATACCCTCCATCTCCCTGGTTGAGCGTGGCTCCAGTAACTGTCAAGAAGGTTGGCACCATCCAAGATAAAGGAGACCGCTTGACTGGCACCATATCCACCATCTTTATCATGGTTCCTTTAATTTCATTGGGTCAAAGTCATGATAATCCCTCCCCAACATCATTGTGAATGTTCCTGCACCCAAAGAACTGCAGAAGTTTAAGAATGCAACTCATCATCACCTTCTCCAGGGCAATTAAGAATTGGCAATAAATGTAGACAAAATCAGCAAAGCCCATGTTCCTTGAACAAATGTGAAAGAAATGCATAGAAGATGAACTGATTTCAAAAGGAAAAGGAAAGGCTAGAACAAGGAAGCTATTGGGATCACCAAAAGAATTGAATAGGGACATTTGGAATGTAGACATCAAAGTAATCAGAAATCAAAGCCACCTGGATATAAACATTTACTGGAACATCACAAGCATTTAAATTCTGCTGAAACAGTCAAAAGGGATTTCAATCAGAACTGAAATGAAATGTAAGCACACAAAGAAACCATGTTGGCTTAAAAGACTATAAATAAAAATTTTATTGGATTTAAGTATGGAAAGTTAACTTCAAGATGAAGTTACACTGACAGTTGAGGTAAAGAAGTAACAATTAGGCTTGGGACTTAACTGGAACATCCTTTGCAGAGTTAAAAAGGAGTTATGTTGAATTATGTCAGTGTTATGAAGTTTAAAGCCTACTAATCACATTACATGTTCTCACTTGTGTTTAAGTTGTTTTCATAGCTTTGAAAATGCAACATGTGTAAATGTACAAATAAAAGAATTATCTCTGTGATCGTTCATCAGCTTTTTTTCGTTAGGAGCTTATAATTATGAACATGTATGTTCAATGCCATTAGGAAAAAGAAACGCTTCACTATATTAACATTTCTCTCTTCAAGGGGAGAAAGATGTGATGAACCCCTTTTTTTGGTGTACAATTTTTGCTGCAGATGTCAACGATCCAGTGAACAATATAACATTAAACAAATAGATTTACTATCGTGAATGTTTCTTTACAGTAGCATTGAAAACATAACAGTTCTGAGGGATTACTATGTTCGTCTGTCCAAAAATTTTTTTGCTACATTCAGTACTGTCCAGGGTAAAGGACAGGACTTGTTACAAGATTTTCAATAAGTCGCTCAGAACATTTCAGGGCTCACTGAAGAGCTGTTCCAGTGTCAGGCAGACAGAGATTAAAGCAAGCTAGATGAGGAAATGAACTGTTAAATGGCTGAGAAGGCGACTGAATTATACTGATTCTGTGTAGTTCGGGACTCGGTGGGAAAGCAAGAGCTGTCAGAGAGCTCTGTTCTAACTCATGAGGAGGTTTCAGGAGTTAGTAGGCAGTTAAGTGTTAGGGACGGGGCTCAGGAAAAGTCCTGGCATCTCTGGTTGCTCAGAAAACGAGGTGTGCCATTAAAATTTCAGTACAGATTTGATCAAGGTTGAAGCAAACACAGCAGTTGTTGAGTACAACTAAGTCAGATTAGAGGCAATGAAACAAACTCAGGGGTAGTTTGTTATCTGCAAAAAGTTGGCCTATGAGTAAATGCTAAGATGGAGTTTCTAGAAGTCCTGTGAAAGCAAGGTGAACTATTAGAATGTGTGCAGTTACAGAAGCAGCGGGAGTTGCAAGTTCAGATCATCAAAAATGATCAATGGAATCCACTATGAAGTTTCATTGATATTTAGTGACCTACTGAGTCACTAATATAGATGGAGCCAGAGTGCATGGGGATGCAGGAGGGTGGGTGGGAGGTTGGAATTGTTGATAAATTTGAGACATCTATCTCGACATGTTCTTTGTGGTGTTGGTCTGTTACCCATATTTAACCAAATAATTTTGGGACTCTGCATAAAAAGTTAATGTTTATGTTGGCATGGTATAAAACATTTTTGTTAATAATCTTTACATGTTTGAGTAAGTTCTATCGGCAAGAAATTCATTCCTGGACAAATAAGTGCAGGAGGAGGCCATTTATCCTGTTGACCCTGATTATTTTTTGTTTGCTAAAGAAACCTGGTTGGCTTGTTTCCAGTACTGAAGCAAGTACAGTCTGAGAGCAAACATTATATTTGCTCATATCACCACACTGACTAAATTTAAATATTGTTAAGACTATTCCAAGGTCTGAGACTGGGAAAGGAATCAGTAGATGTCTCCAAATTAAAATACTTAGTTCAGAGCACGTAGTCTTTCCCAAAGAGGAGGTAGTGATGTAAGTGTAATGTCATTGGACTAATGACCCAAAATCCCAAATTAATGATCTGGAGGACGCAGGTTCATTTCCCACCAGTGCAGATGGGAATATTCGATAATGCATATTCAATAAGAATATGGTGACAACATTGATGATCATATAAACCCAACTAGTTCTCTGATGTCCTTTAGGCAATGAAATCTGCCATGCTTATTGGTAGACCTACATGTGATCCAGACCCACAGAAATCTGGTTGACTCTTAATTCTGACTGGGTCCTTCAGGATATTGTGGTCTAGCCAACAATGCCTGTATCTTCTGAACAAATAATGAGAAGAGACATTGAAAGAAACAATTGAACATTGGCAGTGGCAGATGAAATTTAATTTAGATAAATGTGAGGTGTTGCATTTTGGTGGGGCAAACCAGGGCAGTTAATTGCAGGGCCCTGGGGAGTGTTGCCGAACAAAGAGAGCGAGGGGTGCAATTTCAGAATTTATTGAAGAAAGCGTTTGGCACGCTTGCCTTCAGGGGAAAGATTTAAAAAGGACCTGCTGGGTAACTTTTTCATGCAGGGAGTGGTGCGTGTATGGAGCGAGCTGACAGAGGAAGTGGTGGAAAGCAGGTACAATTGCAACATTTACAAGGCATCTGGATGGGTATATGAATAGGAAGGGCTTAGAGGGATATGGGCCAAATGCTGGCAAATGGGACTAGGTCAGATTGGAATGTCTGGTCAGCGCAGATGAGTTGGACCAAAGGGTCTGTATCCATGCTGTATTACTCTGTGACTCTAATAGAATAATTTGTTACAACCTTATAAAAATGTCGATCAATCAAAACTAAAACTCCATTTCTATCTGTGAAAACAGAGCCTTGCTGAGTCAGTCCCTTAATGAGTCTTGAAGCCAAGCATTTACAGTGAGGCTATTTGGGATAAACATTAACAAAAACAGATGGCCAGACGTCTGTTTCTTCAGATGAAGAATTTGAGCGGAGATTTTCGGAACATAACACAATAATGTGATAATCAGAAATATAATAGTTCCCTGACAACAAGGTGCAGGGCTGGATGAACACAGCAGGCCAAGCAGCATCATAGGAGCAGAAAGGCTGATGTTTCGGGCCTAGACCCTTCATCAGAAAAGCTTTTCTGATGAAGGGTCTAGGCCCG
>NC_063354.1:35591650-35646575 GCF_021869965.1 Rhincodon typus
CATCCAGCCCTGCGCCTTGTTGCCTTGCAGTACTGTTTGGTTTGTGGCCTCTGACACAAAGCTATGAAAAGGAAATGACTAACAAGGAGAGACCTGGATTTCAGATGGCTTTTGAAATTGCGACCTCAATGGAGTTGGCCGCCAGTGAAACAAGCCAGTTTGCTGACGAAGCCCGGGCACATCAAATAATGGCAGATTGCAGTACCAACCGTAGAACGCTGCCGATGTGGCAAAGTGACCATTGTGTCGGACTCATTCCAGTCTTAAAAACAGATGGTGCAGTGAGGATTTGTGGTGACTTTAAGGTCACATTCAACCCAGTCCAGAGTGCAGATCAATACCTCCTTCCACTCATGGAAGACCTATTCAGTGGACTGGCAGGCGGAAAAAAGTTTTCAAAAATGGATCTGTTGCAGGCCTACCCACAGATGGGGTCACAAAGGAGCCTCAGCCACCGCTGATGATAATGACCCCCGGGGGACTGTTCCACTACAAGTGACTTCTTTTGGCATCACGTCAGTGTGATGTTCCAGAAGGCCATGGATCAAATGTTATCCCATGTTTATTGAGGCGACATTTCGATTGCTGGATCCTTCAAATAGGTGCATTTGAAAAAAAATTAAAAGGAACCCTAAAAGAATTGCAGGCGCATAGCCTGCAAGTAAAAAGACAGGAATGTGAAGTTTCAGGGACTCCATAGAGTACATGGGCTATGTAATGGATGGGGAGGAACTACACGAGAAGTGTCCAAGATGATGGAAGCTAACATGAAGGTGCCTAGACAAGAAACGTGTTTTAGCTGAGGTCATTCCTGGGACTTCTAAATTACTATGGTGAGTTCATGTCTGATCTGGCAACTCTGGTAAAACTCCTGCATTGCTTGCGAGGGAAAGGATGACCGTGGGAATGGACCCAGGAATGTAAAGATGCTGTCTGGAAGGTGAAACAAGCCTTAAAAAGGTTGGAAGCGTTAATGCATCTTGATCCAAAGTTGCCACTACAGTTAGTGTGTGATGCCTCATCTTATGGGATTGGCGCTGCCCTCTCACACATCTTACTGAATGGAGAGGAAAGACCCATCACGTTCTCATCAAGGTCATTAACAAAGACAGGGCAGAATTATGCTAAAGTCGAAAAAGAAGGCTTGAGCATTGTGTTTGACATTAAGAAGTTCACCAATTTTTCTTTATGGCAGACACTTTGTGCTGCAGATCAACCGCAGACCTCTCATCTCCATTTTTGGCCTGTATATGGGGATTCCATCGATGGCAGCAGCACACCTGTAGACATGGGCACTGGCTCTATCAGCCTACTCATATGAAATCAAATACCACCAGGAGGAAAAGCATAGCAATGCAGACACCCTGTTAAGGCTGTTACTAGCAGGGAATAAAGATGTTCCTGACTTGAACATGTAAATTTTGTACTTTTCCCAGGATGACAAGGTGCTGCTGTCAGCGAATCAGGTACTGAGTGCAATTCAGAATGACCCATTTTTGAGCCGAGTGATGGACTTGGTCCTGAGAGGGAGGACCAATCATGGAAACTGCCCAGAATTATACCCTTACTCTTCCAGGAGGTGGGAGTTGGTGGGTGTTTATGTGAGGAATGAGAATTTTTCCATCCCCCATTCAGAGGAAAGGTGCTGGAACAAATGGACCAAGGGTACCTGAAACGGTGTGAATGGAAGAAACAGCCAGGAGCTTTTTTAGTGGACTCACCGATTGAGGAGAGAGTAGGATCATGTGAATCCTGCGCATTAGTAAGGAAGGCACTGTCGCTGTCACCCCTTCACCATGGGAATGGCCTCAATCACTGTGGAAGCAGATCCACATCAATTTTGTGAAACTAGCAGAGGGACAGATACTACTAGTGGTCATGGATACTCACTCCAAGTGACCTGAGGTGGTGGTCACAAAGTAGGTATCGGCGGAAGCAACAATAGACTGACTGGATGGAATATTTGCCAGGTTCAGGAACAGTAAACAAGTTGTGAATAACAATGGTCCACAGTTTGTGGTGCAAGAGTACAGGGAATGTCTGGAAAATCATGGAGTCGGACATGTGAGATTAGCTCCATTTCACCCTGTGACAAACAGACAGGTGGAGAGACTTGTTCAAACCTTGAAGCAGAACTTAAACGTTTTACAAGAGGTGGCATCATTAGAGTAGTGAATCAACAAGTTCCACAGCTGAATAAAAACCAAAAGAACTGTGGATGCTGTAAATCAGGAACAAAAACAAAGTTGCTGGAAAAGCTCAGCAGGTCTGGCAGCATCTGTGAAAGAGAAAACAGAGTTAACATTTTGGGTCCAGTGACCCTTCCTCAGAACCCCTTCCTCAGCTTGTTCTTCAGAACATGCCACATGCGACTACATAGTGCTCACCGGTGTTGTGAATGTTCAACTGTCAACTGAGAACCATGTTTGACTTACTGTGGTCAGAAGAGAGGTGGTACAGCAAAATCAAGAAGGACAGATAGCCAGAAAGGCGAGAACCTCATGGTCGAGTGTGTTCCAAAAAGGAGACACTGTGTTGGCCTGGAATTACACATCTGTGGAGAAATAACTGAAATAAGACTATTGTCACATAAGATGCAGACTAGGAATGAACTGGTCTGGAGGATGCACATGGACCAGCTGGTAGCCAATGGCGGGATGTCCCTCAGAATACTGAGCAAGTCCAGATGATACCAGGGGTATCAAACGGGTCATGTGTCTCTGAGCCAGGGTTAACCATACCCTTGGAGGAGACAACAGCAGCATCATTGGGCAACAACAGCCAATCAGAGAGGGATATATCTGAGGAACAATAGGACCTTCTGGAAGACTACACTAGAAATGTTTCTGAGGTGAGGAGACAGTCATTGAGGAATCGCCATCCTGAGAGATTGATCATGCCAGTGTGGACAGTGGAAGGGTTGTTTTTTTTTTCCATGTTTTTTTTGTGGAAATGTGCCTGATGATGTATATATGTTAGCTACAATGTGTGTACAATAGTTATAATTATTCTATATATGTTTATTAATGGGAGTTTTGAAATTAAGGGAGAGTGGTGTTATGTATGTAGTTGGGGGTGCTGCCCCTTTAAGAGAAACAATCAGGTGACCTGGAGAGGTGGAGCTTGGGTGCAGTCTAGGACAGGCTGAGGAGGTGTGAATATCATCAATAAAGTGGTCCTGTTCAGAGTTACCAATCATCTACCTGGGATATAATTCTTGGTTCCAAAGGAAGCATCAACAAAACACCTCCCTGATATCAGGATCAAGAATGTCAGGGAGCAACTACAGAGCATCCTTCTTGGGGACAGGTACCAGCCAGAAGTCACGGTCCACATCGGCACTGATGAAAAGGGAATGATGTCCTGAAGGCAGATTTCAAGGAGTTAGCAAGGAAATTAACAAGAGCTGAAATCTCTGAATTACTCCCACTGCCAAGCATTGGTGAGCATGAGAGGAGGAGGATTGATCAATTGAATGGATGGCTGAAGAAGGGAATGAGATTTCTGAGGAATTGGCACAAGTTCTAGGGCATATGGGACCATGGACAGGGAGTGGGAGCTGGGAAGTGAACCATCTTAATGCACTGGGATTAAATAAATTTGTCAGAGGAATGGGAACCTGAGGGATAAGCCAAATTGAAAGGAAATAGGTTAGTGACTGGAATTTGAAAAAATGTTATGGAGATTAGAAGACAGGAGAAACAACGTTGAGCACTGTGTACACTGAGTATGACTACTCCTGTCCTGTACTGATGTCAAAAAGGCTGAATTCAGGACACAGTATCTTTCTGATTGTCTGCATTGACTTTGATCTTAATGATGACAATAACTGCACAGAGCATTTGCAACTAGGTAGATTATTTAAAGGCACGATAGAGATACATCTAATCATTTAATTGCTAGCATAGAAGCATGGCTGCATGGTGACCAGGACTGGGAACTAAAGATTCAAGGTTATTCCATATTTAGGAAAGAATGAAAAGGAGATTGAGTTGCACTGACAGTAAGGTTTGGAATCAGTACATTGGTAAGGGAGGATCTCAGATTATAAGAACAATGTCTGAAATCTGTTTGGGTGAAGGTAAGAAACAGCAAAGAGCAGCAAGCATTGCTCAGAGTTATTTATAGGCCACCAACTAGTAGCATTAGTCAAGAGATGAGAGAAGCATGCAGCATTGGCTCTGCAGTTGTCATTGGTGACTTCAATCTAAATGTAGACTGGGTAAACCAATGTGCACTTAAGCTGTGCAGGATGCCAAGTTACTGGAGTGTGTTAGGAATGGTTTTCTTGAGCAGTATCTTGAGAAGCCAAAAAGAGGACATGTTACTTTAGATCTAGTATTATGTCATGAAAAGGGCTAATTAATCTTGGTGTAAAAGAGTCTTCAGGGTTGACTCACTATGATATGATTGAATTTTATACTATGCATGAAAGTTAGGTGGTTTACCCTGAAGAAAAGGTGTTAAATTTGAATAAAGGAAATTGTGAATTCATGAGGCAGAAACTGGATAAAGTAGATTGGGGAAATACATTATAAGGTATGACTGTGCATGAGCAATGGATGTTCCTTAAAACCTAAAACTGAAAGTGACTTACAGCTACTGTACATTTCTTCAAGGTACAAAAACTCATAAAAGGGCAAGTTACACATGCCTGTCAATGGAAGCTCAGGACTATGTAAGATTAAAAGCAAAGGCCTATAAAGTTGCCAGAAATAGCAGTTTTTTTAGAATACAGCAAAGGAGGCCAAGAAACTGATCGGGAGAGTAGAATATGAATGCAACCTAGCAAACAACATAAGAAGAGACTGTAAAAGCTTCTATAAATATGTAAAATGAAAACATGTGGCCAAAATGAATATGGGGTCATTTCCAGACAGAGTGGGAATGTGTGTTGTGATGACGTAAAGTGGCTTCAGGATGATTTGAACAGGCTTAGTGAATGAGCAAGGACATGGCATTTGGACTATAATGTGGAAAATTGTAAGATTATTCACTTTGGTAGGAGAAACAGATCTGCAAAGTACTTTTTTTAAATGGTAAGAGATTAGAAAGTGTTGATGTACAAGGGACCTAGGTGTCCCAGTTGATAAGTCACTGAAAATGAACGTGTAGGAATAGCAAATTTTTAGGAAGGCTAATGGAATGTTAGCCTTTAATGGAAAAGGATTTGAGTACGGGAGTCATAAAAGAGGCCCTTTGGCCCATTGAGTCTGTGCTGACCTTTCCACATTAATTACACTTTCCTGCACTTGGCCCATAGCATTGAATGTTATGACATTTCAAGTGCTCATTCATGTACCTTTTTAAAGGTTGTGAGACTTCCCACCTCTAATATCCTCCCAGGCAGTGCATTCCAGATTTCCATAAATGTCTGGGTGAAAGTATTTTTCTCAAATTCCCTCTAAACCTCTTGCCCTTCACCTTGAAAATATGTCCCCTCATTATTGATTCTTCAACCAAGGGAAATAGCTGCTTCCTATCCACCCTTTCCATGCCCCTCATAATTTTATACAACTCAATCAAGTCCTCCCTCAGCCTTTGCTTCTCTCAAGAACATAACCCAAGCCTATCCAAGCTGGCTTCATAGCTAAAATGCTCCAAAGCAGGCAACATCCTGGTGAATTTCCTCTGCCCTCTCTCCATTGCAATTGCATGCTTCCTATAGAGTGGTGACCAGAACTGTACACAGTACTCCAGCTGCAGTCTGACCAAAATTTTGTATATTTCTAACAGAACCTTCCTGTCATAACTTATGCCAAAACTGATGAAGCAAGTGTCCTGTATGCTTTCTTAACTACCCTATTAACTTACCCTGCTGTCTTTAGGGATCTGAAGGTTGTGAAATAGTGAAGCTCTGCTTCAATTGTGTAAGAGCTCGGATAGACTGCACCTGAAGTATTACATGTCTCCTTATCGCAGGAAAGATATTATTGCCAGAGAAGGAGGTGTAATGAAGATTCAGCAAACTTGTCCCCGGATTGCTAGACTGCCCTATAAAGAGAGATTGGACAAGCTGGGTCTTTACTCTTTAGATTTTCATAGAATGAGAGGTGATCTTAATGAAACTTATAACATACTAATAAGGGTAGCCAAGGCAGATGTGAATAAGATGTTTCCCCTAGTTCAGAAGCCTAGAACCAAGGCAAACAGTTACAAAAATAAGGTGGACACCACTTAGGTTCATGGTGAAGAGTTTCTTACTCTGTGGGCTGTGAACCTTTGGAATTCTCTACTCCAGAGGGCTGTGGAAGCTCAGTCTTTGAGTCAGTTTAAAGTACAGATTGCTAGATTACTGACTAGTGATGACATATATGGTTATGGGAATAGGTGAGTAAAAGGCACTGAAATGTTCAATTGGCCTTGATCATATTAAATGCTGAACAGCCTTTTTTTTATTCATTCATGGGATGTAGGCATCTCTGGCTTGGTCAGCCTTTATTGCCCATCCCTAATTGCCCAGAGGGTAGTTAAGAGCCAAACACATTGCTGTGGGTCTGGAGTCACATGTAGGCCACACCAGGTAAGGATGGCAGTTTCCTTCTCAAAAGGACATTAACGAACCAGATGGTTTTTCCCGATAATCAACAATGGTTTTGTGGTCATCATTAGACCCCTAATTCCAGATTCCTTATTGAATTCAAATTCAACCATCTGCTTTGGCAGGATTTGCACCCATGTCCGCAGAACGTTAGCTGAGTTTCGGCATTTGTTGTTTTGCGATAATACCACCAGGCCGTTGCCTCCCCATTTTATAGGACTACACCTTAACTTATGTATTTTTATGTCCTTTTACCTAAATTCACAGTAAAATATCCTTTAGTGAATATTCAAGTCTTTTGTGAATAGCAATCTTCATCTTCTTTTTCTCTCTGACAATAGATGCAAAAATACCAATAATGGAAAAGCCAAACTGAACCTTGTATCTGGGAGATATCAAACACTTCAGAATAACCTTGTTTTCTCAAGGCACAATCTCACTGAGGATAACATTCTGGACTTGTACTAAAATAAGCTCTTTTAACAAAATCAAATTCTTTGCCATGGGAAGGAAAGGCCATCGCTTCAAACATCATTTGCTTTTTCAATTTTTTTTTCTCTGATTACCCTCTTCTGCCCACAACAGTGGATAGTCCATTATCGCCAGTAGATGCTAGTGTGTAGATGGTTTTGCCACTGGGGAAACCACTCAGGTAAATAGCCAATTGGATTTGTAGTGCAGCCTTCTTATTTGGCATGCAATCGATAGCTTCTCCTCCATGTCGCATTCTGTGATGTTTACTATCCATGAGCAATACAAACAAATAGTCAACAAACAGAATTGATTCTATTTAAGTCAATACTATTGCTTAATATGTGGTTTTCTGTCAAGATGTTCCCCAGCTATTCATTGGGGAACTTTCACTATTAAGTGCAACTCTGGAGAATTTATGCAAAAATACAACAAGCCAGATCCAATCCTAACCACTACATATGCTAATTTTCTTAAGAACCCATAGACTAGCAGCGTAAATATACTGTAATCTCCTAAAGCACTCGCAAATAGTCACATTGTTGCAAATCTAATTCTGCCATGCAAATTGCTTTCTATAAAATAGTTGACTTTCTATTGACCATTCTTTAATCTGTATGTATCTATGAATTTGCAGAAACTGCATTATATTTTTAAAAGGAAAACTGAGAGAAAATAGTCAGGCGCAAATGCTATGCTTATGTGAAACAAAGACAGAAAGTGCTGGAAAAGCTCAGCTGGTCTGGCACCATCTGTGAATAGAAAAACCAAGTTAATGTTTTGAGTCCAGTGACTCTCCATCAGAACTGTTCTGACAAAGGGCCACTGGACTCAAAATGTTAAATCTGTTTCTCTCTTCACAGATGCCGCCAGACCTGCTGAGTTTCTGTATTTGTTTCCGATCTCCACCATACCTAGTACTTTGTTGTTTATTACTATGCTTATGTGGTTGGGTGGATTCAGTTGCTGACGAGGGAGTTCATTAATCTAATCTATTGGCATGCCACTAATTGATGGTGACTAGATTTAAAAGTCATTATAATATTTGTGAGCAAACTCCAGAATAGTTGCTAGCTTTAGACAATACCAGTTGCTATATTTTTTATATATACATATTATAATAATATATGAATCAAAAGTTTTCACAGAAGGCCTGAGAGTATTATGTTTACTGTTAGCTTCCAGAATGAATCAACAGGACACAAATACAAAAAGCTATCTGTTGATAGATTTGAATGATTATTCCGTTGAGCTGTTTTGATAATCATCCAAAGTTTGTCAAATTTTCCACTTTTATTAGTCACTTGGTAAAAGAAAAAAAATAATTTGTGGAATTATTTGACTTTATTTTCAGATTGCAAATCCAAAAATATGTGTCCATGCGTTTGCTAACCCTAAAGAATCCTCTCCACTGTCTCTACATATGATTTGTTAAAAGGCAGAAAATAGGTATCAGCATCAATTAAGTTTTTTGGCTTCAACCATTAGACCACAGCATCATCTTCAAGCATTGTTATTCTGGTGGTGTGGGGGTCAGGGACCACATGGCAGTAAACGGAACATCACATGAAGTATATCGGTGTTTTATGTTGTACAGTGTAGGATTGAACTGCCTGGAGTATAACAGATTACAGGATGATCTTATTGAAGTGTTTAATATGATTTAAGGAGCTGATGGGTAGATGAGGAGAAACTATTTCTTCAGATGAGCAAATCCAAAGCAAAGAAGCGTAAACATTAAAATTAGAGCTATACTGTTCAGGAGTGATATCAGGATGCATTTCTTCACATAAAAGTGTAGCAGAAATCCAGAACTTTCTCCCTCAAAATGCCACTGACGCTAGGTCAAAATGGAAGTTGTTTTGGCAAAGTTTGGGCAACCAAGATCTTTCAATGAGTGAGAATTGGTAGGGACCTAGATTACGGTAGACAGACTTGAAGGGCTGAATGGTCTATTCCTGTTCCAATAGTCATGTCGACATTCTTCCTCAACCCCCAACCACTTCCCGACTGTGATCATTGACACTAAATTAGTTCCACTAAGTGTCCTGTTGCTCCACTCTCACAAATCCATTCCTTAAGCAAGACAACAAAGAACATGGCTATTTTTTAGTCAGTACATAGATAAAGCCAACCTCGTTCTTGCCATGTGTCTTCATAGGGGAACCTTGCCAAAAGCAGGATGGAACAGGAAGCATGGCCATGGTTTCCTTTCTTTAGCCGAGTGGTATCAGGGCAGCTATCAACTAACTGAACACAAGGGAGGACCCAAGAAATGTTGTATTTGGTTGAGAATTGTCTTTCTGTATATTAAGAGAAAGAGGAAGAAATGTGGTTCCAAACGACTTTTCTTTTATCTGAGACTCTGTAAATTAATCCTATTTAAAGAAAAAAAGATCCAGAATTTAAAATGTGGCACTGTCATGAACTGAAGTAACTGCCAAATGTGCTGCCAGTAGTATTTTTATTTCTGTATCATCAGAGCCGTTGGAAAGAACACCTTATTTCAAAGTACTTTTATCTTAGCCAAGACTGAATAAAATGCTTAATTGTGTAGCCTCACATTCTTTTCAAGGAGTGTTGTTTTCACAATGACGTGCTTGACAAAACATTACTTCCAGACAGAAAAGCACAAACTGCATTATCGTGTCAGATGAATAGAAGTGGCAGGAAACGTGAGTCTAACATAAACATTAACATGGGTCAACTCACCTGATTGACTCCTGGGATGAAGGTTAATTTAACGAGGAAAGGTTAAGTAGGTTGAGCCCATACCCATTGGAGTTTAGAAGATTGAGAGATGATCTTATTGAAACATAGAAGATTCTGAGAGGGACTTAGCAGGATGCAAGCTGAGAGAACGTTTCCTATTTTTGGGAGTCCAGAACTAGGTAACACAGTTTAAAAGTTAGGAGTCTCTTATTTAGAAAAGCGATGAGGAGAATTATTTTCTCTCAATGGATTGGTAGTGTGTAACCGATCTTCTCCAGAGAAAAGTACAGTCTAGATCATTGAATTTATTCACGGTTGAGTTTGACAGATTTCTGAGAGACAAAGGAGTTCAGGTTCATGGGTGACAGATAGGAAAAGGAAGTTGAAGCCACAGTCAGATCAACCATGATTTTATCAAATGGTGGAACAGGCCACAGAGGTAGACTGATCTATTTCTAATACTTGCATTGTTGGTCTATATGACTTGTTTCTGTGCCCTATTTCTATGTTACATCTGGATAATTCTCCTTTCTGGGGAAGTCACAAAAATATTCTGTTCTCATGTCACTTCACAAAAAAAAGCATTTTCTGGATGATCAAGATCTTTTATCAAATAAAAACTGAAAGAACTGTAGATGCTGTAAATCAGAAACAAATACAGATATTGCTGGAAAAGCTCAGCAGGTCTGGCAGCATCAGTGGAGAGAAATCAGAGTTAACGTTTTGGGTCAAGTGAACGTTTCGAGTCAAGTGACCCTTCCTCAGAACTGCCTCAGACCTTGTATCAATTGAGTAACTGAACACAAATGAACACTATATTTATTGGTTTTATATTTTGCGCTGTCTGTCATAATAATTCAGGACTGTGCTCAACTCAATCCATTTGGCAGATGTCAGTGACAGAAGACACAATTTCGTTTTGCTCATCGGGGTGTGTGCCCAGATTGCATTGATTTACATTAGTCTGCTAACCATGCTGTGCCACCTTGCCCTGAAGTTAAAGTGCTTGACTATACTGGTCAATCTGCCATTGAATCAAAATGCATGTTTGGTTCTCTGACCCATTTCGCAACATGCTTTTGGATGTCAAATTGCAGTTTACTGAGATTATGCAAATATGGATGAGTAATTTCCTATGCAGGAAAGTTTTTTTTTAAAAAGAAAGAAATCAATGCAAATGTCTGTGGCAATATTTCTACATTTAACTTAATTGCACAGATTTAGGAGTCCCAAATAGTGAGAAAAGATAAACTGTGGTTGTAAAGCAAGTTAGAACTTGAGACCTGTATGACAATTTCAATGGGTTTTCAAATATGCTTCAGTGAGTTCTAAATTTGGTTATTCACAAATGTAAATCTGAAATGTTACCAAAATATTCAAACCATGGAATGTTCTCGCCAATAGCAGGTGAAAAGTAATTCAAACCACTTATCAAATTGAAGTTTATTGCATTGATTAAGTAAAAGTATCACTAGAACATGATTGTCTACTTTTTTCCGTGCCAAACCCCACTTTGGCTGAAACATCATGAGTTTGAGGCCACCCACGTCTTTTCCTGCTGGGTTATGAAGCATCAGAGTTGTGCTCTGTCATTGCCTTGAGGAATCAGATGGTCTTTACTACACCATCTGTTAGCCTCCAGCCATGTACGGCTGTTGCTCATTTGCAATGTTCTCTCATGGTGAAATGCTTACAGTACTCAGCTGGTTCAGGCAAAGACTTACAGGTCAGGGAGGTCCCCAGTTTAATCTCTGGTCTGCCCTAGTTGCCTACTTTCATGCAGGATAGGCTATTGGGAGTGTTATAAATTATTTCAGCTATTCAGTTTGGAGGGAAAAGGCAAGAAACAAATAGAAATCAGCCAATGTTTTCAATCCCTATAACCATCTGTATCGCATATGAGAATTGGATCAGATTTGAAATTCTCTGCAGAAAGCTTCACTACAATCATTGACTGGACCCCTACAATGAGCAAGCTACACAGTCGGAAAATATGGTAAGGGATGATTCCCTAGCAAACAGAAACTAGGAGAAGAAGCGGGAGAAATGGAAAGAGACAAAACAGCTACCTCTGCATGCAATACTGTTATTTTTGACAGACCTATTGAACCTGTCCCTCACTGAAAATTTCTGCTTATCTTAGAAATGTTTTGGTATGAATATCATTTGTGAATTGTGCCTAGAACAAACTGAGAAATCAGCACTTGCAGTATCGAGTCTGTTCACCACACTTGAAAAAGAGCAGTTTGAATTATAAATTAATATCTGCTGTTCAAAATTATGAGCACAATGCATGAGATTAATTGTCTATCCTTAGGGGAGAAATTAGTGAATAGAATCCACAACCTAATAATCTTGCCTTTTTGGTTGCTATTGTATTGAATGGGGGGAGAAAGGAAAATAAGTCAGGATGGTTCAAAGGCAATCAAGACTTTAAAGTGCACTCAGATTAGTCATTGGAACTTTCTTAAAGATAGTTGGTAAGACCACTGGCTTGTTGCAGCTTCAGAAACTGTACACCGCAGCTAACACCAGCTGTAAGCATAATGTAAGGTATTGTAGGAATAATACATAAAGACTCAAAGATAGCTGTTGAGCAAAGTGTAACTTTGCTGAGGCTGCGAGAGTCTGGGTTTAGCAAGGTTAGATATTTGAGTTTGACACTGACTCCACAATTTACAAGAAGTCAGAAATAAAGTTGGGACTGAAGGGAAGATGGGGTTTAATTTGAGACACAAAAGCTATTAGTATGAAGGAACTAGAGATTGAAAGAGGTGGGAGTTTGTCAGAAAGAGGAAGTTGAAGATTCAGTCTAGTGTTGGGGCTGTTGAAATTCACAGGAATGAAGTGGAGGTCAAAGTGGGGGAGTCAGTAACATGGGAGATAGTTTGGGAAGAGTTGAGGTTGAATGATTTGATGGAGAAAGTGAGAGTTTAGGTGAGGAAGGTAGGAGGTAAGGAAGGGAAATGGGAAATTGGACGTGGAGTTCGGCAAAATTGGGAAATCAAATGGGGTTGGCTGATTACAGTGGGTGGGGGTGGGAAAAATGCAGCTCCTTCTGACTCACAACCTAGCTATAATTTACCTCAGGGATCCAACCTCTTCCACTTCCTTTTACCTGATCAGTGAAGCCCAGCCTCCCTTTGTTAAACATAATAGAGACATAAAGCTCTGATTGATCCACTCACCTTGTCAGAGTGGCTTGGTTACATGCCATTCAACCCATCTCCGTTAGAAGTGGATTGAGGTTAAATTTGTGATTTTCAAGATTCATTTAGTTTGCACCTTTCAGCACACTTCCATCCCCCACTGTATCTATCTCTCATCAGGTTTGATTGAAGATTGCTCTACTCTAACACGAGATAATCAAAGTGAAGTGTTTGGATCACCATTAGTGATATGTTTTGCTTTTGGTCATTTCAGAAGTTACTTTTATATTCATTGGGTCTTTTTCAAAGTTAAATTAAGTTGGATTAAACAGACAAAACTTTAACCAGACTCCAATCTTGTTATTTAACTTAGGAGTGACCTTCAAGTGTTTCATAATACCAGGTGGATTTTTGTAGCTACCTGACACAATAATAGCTGTTATAAATCTACGTAATAGAGATATTCAACCCACTGATCAACAACTGATGATAACTGCAGTGTATTAAAATGAATATGCACCATTAGTTTTCAGGAGGTCTGAAGGTTATGAAAGTGTTATGTGATAACATTGCTATTTAGAAAAGATTTCCCTTCCTCACAGCCTAAAGTGAAGAAGCTGATAATGGGGCAAAGGTACAGGAAGTACAGTATTTTATGCTCCCCCGCTGGGGATATTCAGGGTGTGAGAAGGCCATCAAATTTACCAACTCCCACCCACCAGGTGTCCACAATTGTACAGAAGAGGGGTAAGGCCTAGGGTGACCTGCATGAGGCCGTTGACCGAGCAATTCATGATCACTGAAATGCTGTTTCCCATCTAACCTCAGTTTTAATGCTGGCAGGCAGAATTTAGGAGGTCCGCAGGTCACCCTATTTGAGGAGTTGCCTCCATGATAACCATCTTAAAACGTTGGACAACCCCCGCCATCTCAAAGGGTGGCCACTGTGAGAGGTGACTCTCTCTGTGGTTCCTCCATCAAGGTTCCCACTCCCCCTCTCCCCAAGTCACCAGCTATTACCCTCCTGATCCTGGACGCCTGACCCTCGGCTGCAGGCACTGCTTGTAGTCCCACTGTTGGTCCTGGCACTGCTGAGGATTACACCCCTGCAAGTTGGCGGGACTTTCACTGACTGATGGGTAGGGGTTCCATTTCCCACAGGGAGCACCTCATGGGGCATTAAAGGGATGTGCAACATCTACAATTAGCAGGCAAGTATTTCACCATTGACTCTTATGTGACAGGACAGGGAACCTTGCCCTCTTAAAAATTTTGCCCGATCCTTGCTGATAGATTGCTATGAGCTGACCTTGTACTTTAATGAGAGATGAGCTCAGGTATTGCAGCATGCTTCGTGACACGTTACATGTCATGAAACAAAAGGTAAGCTCGATGGTGACTGGGGATGACCATTATTTTCAAACAATGTTGCTGCTGCTGACTTGTGGGAGCACAGTGATGAATGGACCTTCCCAGCATGCAGCTTTAGAAGTCCTCCTGCAGGAGGTGTTGTAGTAAAGTGCTTTTCTTTCAGTTGCGGTACAAGAAGAACGTGGACGGAGGTAGCAGAAGGAGGGAATGCTACTTCAGTTTAACTGGTCCTGGAGGGGTAACTGAGGATGAAATCTGCTGGAGGTTGTTATCATAAGTGTAGTAGCACTTTGCTTGGTATCACAAGAGGGCTTTGAATACCATCTCCAATTTGGTGGGAGATGACAGATGGAGAATATGAAATGTCTTCCAATTGTTTCCCTACTTTATAAATGTATGTAAATATGACCATACTTTAGCAGTTGCCAGTCAATGTGTTTGCCTGTATCCCATGAAAAATAATGAAGACCAATCACTAAAGCAACACAAGAGACTGCTTCTGCAAACACAGAGCTACAGCAAAGACCATGTGGCTGAAAGCTGCTTTTAAACATGTCTTTACTCACAAACATTTTTTTTTGAGGAATGCTAGGGAAACTTTCCTGGGCTAATTATCAGCTTGTTGAACCATACTGTGAATGGTCCATCTGTAGCCAACAAGTCTTAACATAAGACTTGAACCCACAGATAGAAATGCTGCTATTGTCCCATGAGGTCTCCATTTGTTAAAGTACTCAAAAGTCCTGCCACTGGTAATTTCTAGCCTTTCCCATTAGTTCCAATGTAATTATCTTGGATACTTTGTAATTGCAATTATCTTGGATAGTTTGAGGGACCCTAACTGCGCAGTCCTTCCTTTTCAAAATTGAGCAGCTGGCAATGGATACCCACAGGTCATGATGAGGTGGGATTCAACATTGATCCCTCATCCTGTGCCCACTGATGATAGATGAGGTGAAAGATCATAATGATCTGAATAACTGTGCCTGTGATATGAAGCCGTGTAATTAGTGTGTTAACATACAAACTTCTTTACGGACCTACACATCGAATCTCTCTTCAAGAAGTAGGAATCAAAAAGACAGAATAGGCCATCTATCTGACACCTATTCCTACAGAATCTGCATATGCAACTTCTGCCTCAAGGGGGCCGGGGGGTGGGGGGGGGGGGGGGCAAGGATGTAGACTTGTGGCTACACCCAGATATGCCATGATCTTATTAAATGGTGAAGCAGTTTGAATGAGTACATGGCCTGCTCCTGCTCCCATTCCATCTATTTGTATGTTAATCAAACTAAATTATGGGGCAGTTGTTTAATTTCTTACTTTTTGAGGCTTCATTTTGATGACACAGGCTAGTCTGCAGTACCATGGACAGTTCCTTGCGCTGTTATCCCACACACATTGCACAAAGTATACAGGAAATCCCTGCAACCAAAAGTTTGGACTGGTCAGAAATGTGCGTGCTGGATGTTGTGTTATCACCTCCATTCTATACAAATATAAACTGAAAATGTGAGAAACACTCATCACCTCTTGACAGATTCTGTGAAAAGGGTTTAGAGTTAAGTTTGCAGATCAATGATCTATTCTCAGAACAGATCTGAAAGGAAAGAGAAACAGCACATTGACAGCAGTTTCTACTGAATGTTGTTAGCATCCCTCTGTTAGGAGCATTTTCTAGACTCCCAAATGCAGTGGATATCCCGCTGGATATCAATCCACAGTTCAGAACCGGAATTCTATTTGTTAACACTATCTACCGCAGAGTTCAAACCACACACACTCAGAGGCAGAATGTGATCACAACTCACTTATTGTATCACTGATTCAAATAAAATAGTGCAGATGCTGGAAATCTGAAACAAATGAAGAGGTTTCTGGTAGCATCTGTGGAGACAGAAACAGTCTGGTATGACTCATCTTCACTGTCTCCTTCAGATGCTGCCAGACCTGCTGAATTTCTCCAGCATTCTCTGTATTCAGTACTGAGTAATGCCTGAGGAATAAAAACACTGGCTCAAACACAGATCTCACAATCCACTAGATTCTCTAGATTTTTCTCCTTTCTTCATCTCATGATCTCTATGAATTCATCTTACCCTTGAGCCCTATCTCCTGCATCCTCAACCCTGTTCTTATCAAACTGCTGATTCCTAACTTACCTTCCAGGCCTCATATAAGTTGAGCTTTGGCAGGATTTTTCTCATAAGAACAAACAAGTCCCATCAACCATTCTTTAACAGTTCTATATGAACATAGATTTTCATGGGTTTCTGCATGCAACCTACTGTAAATTAGCGAACCAAATCAATACAGTGCCCTCTCCCCGAGACCTGTGTGAATATTGGCAACTATGTATCACTGAACCAATTAGACTGAAAAGTTTAATCCATTTAGTGTCATGTTAAAATATTCATTTCTGAAACATGTATACAAGTGAAATAAAAACTAAGGAAAATATGTGAATTCTAACATTGATCCTATTCCCTGTGCTTATCTGCTACTCAATCCTCCATGCCTTTGGAGTAGTGAAGTCTAGATGTAACAATATGCTAGCTGACTTTCCCCTTCCTGCCCCCTGTAAATTCAACTTTATTCAAGATGCAAACATCCTAAGTCACGCCACCTTCCATATACCCTTTATCCCTGTCCTTGTACAACAACAAATAAAACCAAGTAACAACCAAACCCCCAAATTTCCATACTCCTTCAATTCTAGCCTCTTACAAATCCCCATTTATTACTGTTCTGCCATTGGGTGCCGTGACTTCAGTAGTTTAGGTCTTAAACTCTAGAAGCCTCTCCCTAAACCTTCTATCAATGCTCATTAAAAATCTACTTCTAGTCACCCATAATTACATTGTTCCATCTCAGATAATGTTCCTTCTCAGTGACTTGGGATACTTTCTTATACTTAAAGGCACTAAGTTGTTGTAATTTTCTAATATCTTGCCTGCTGCTTTTCTAGCAAACTCATTGTAAATCAGAGATCCAACCTGCCATTCCCAAACAGTGTGGATCAACACTGGACAGTTCATTTATCAGTTCAGTACCAGAGGCACAACAGGATATTTTTGTTGGCATGTTCACACTCCATAGCCTTATCTCTAAAAGCTGTGCAAGCAGCCTGTAGTGCTGTTGTAGTGATCCTGCACCAACACTAGGTATGTATGCATGGCACATATCATCCTGCCAATGTACTGCTTGAATGAGAGTCAATGTTATTAAGAGACGAGAAAGCACACAGTGTGAATGTTAAATATATTTTCTGTTGGTGTTTCACCTTTTAAAAAGGTTTTGTCTGACACCAATATTCCCTTTCCTGTAAAGAAGCTTGAATTCACATTACAGCTGCCAAAGCCTTCATTTTGATCTCCAATTCAAGTCTATGATCATAATATTAATTTTGATGTAGCAGAGGGTTTTAAATTTCTATACATAGCGTTCCTTGATGTTATCATGCAGGATTAGAAATACAGTGTTCTCAACACCATACAAATTCTTTGAAAGTATTTAAAATATAAAAGTTACTGCATAAAAACTGACACTGGAATGCAGAATTATGTAAAAAGTATAAACTATGTAAACATGAGTGAAGGAGCATTTTGATGGATGTTGTACTGTGTGCAAACAATTATTTAAAGATGTAAAATGCAACATCTGAATATTAGCTTTTCATTCAGTGGGATGGCTTGCCTTACTCTTTAAACAGCGTAGTAGTGATCACCCTAAGGAAAGGTGCTTTGCTCACTTTTCCACATTTCATAGTCTTGCACTCTCCTTTGCAGCTGGTCATCAGTCTCTGATTTACAATTTCAATAAGCACGAGACAATGTGATGAAGAAAATAATATGAGGTGGTCTTCCCATGGCTTCCTCATGCGCTTAAAGGAAACACATTTTCTTCCTTAAGGACCCTCAGCAGCCATTTTCTCCTGACATTCCAACTCTTTTAGCAACACCATCAAAAAACTAAATCACTGATTCTGAAATTGGCCATGGTTTCTAACCATGAGCATAGGACACTTTTATTTGGGCTTCAAGAAACTCACAAAAGGGCAGAGGCAACCACTTTGAGGTTTCAAATGAGCTTGCTAGTCTGAGTTAAAACATCTGCTCCACGGATATGTCAGGTTGTGTCACCATAGTCTTAACAGACCACGGGGCTATTTTCCAATTAAACACCATACAAAAGAAATTGTATCTTCAATCTTGTGTAACAACATCAAGGAAATCTATGTACAGAAATTCATTAGAGAGAGACAACCGATGGTAATTTAACCTGACAGCCACTATGCCTCAAGCAAGGGGAGAGGTTGAGAAGGAGAATCCTTCATGGTAACTTCAACTGCTGTGGGAATTGAATCCACTGCACCGGCACTATGACTTTAAGATGTCTGTTTTGTCCTTTTTTTTTAATGAAGAAAAGTTGAGACAGCAGCGATGAGCAGCCTGCTCAAAGCTAATGAAGTAAACAGCTTGAGAGGCCTTGGGTATTTTTTTAAAAAGTTGCAACAGTAGAAGCAGCCTGAATGAGTGGTGTCAAGCTCCCACAGAACCAGGATTTTTAGTTTTAGCTTTCAACAGTTGCTGGATTCTTGAAGCTGGTTTTGGAAACTCTTATTTCTCTCTCTGTCGCAGCCAAAAGCTCTTCCTGCTGCTAGAATTACAGGTGAGGTAATCTATTTTACTGAATTTGCCTTTGCCAAGGGTGTTTATGGGATGTTACTACATTGGAACTGTTAATTAGCAATAGTAATATAGTATTATTTTGTTAAGCATTTCAATAAAGTCATGGTTAAGCCAATTTTTAAAAATTTCTTATTTTGTCTGTATTTTAACTCTAATGTCAAAATAAAGTTGAGTAGTTTAACCAATCAAATTGCATCTGGAATGCAATGCCTTACACTTACCTTTAAAATAAGAACAAGTTAGGGTTTAGGCTAACTTATTAATATATTAACCAACCCAGTATGCCCTTCATGAGCCTCTTCCCAGCCTACTTCTTCAACTCTATTACCTCTCTCTTTTATCCCTTTCTCCCTCATGTACTTATTAAGCTTTTCCTTCAACACATCCAGACCTTTCACCTCAACTATTCATATAGTAGCTAAACTCAGCTTTCCTATTGCATAGTGCTTCACAGAACCAGTTGATCCGATAGCTGCATGAGATACATAGTGTGCAACACAAGCGATGTATTCATATTCACCTGTTGTAAACTATACAGTTCACATCACTATCTTCCCAAAACAAAATGACAAGCACTGCATGAAAATGAAAGATATTTCTCTCCTTCCATTTGACACCACTGAGAAGGTGGAATGCCTGAAGGAACAACATGTGGACAGTCTAGAAGGCACTAAGGTAGCTGTCACATTGCAAGCCATTTCCCCATTGAGCAGCTGCAGCAGATACACAGAAATCCGACAAACTGGTCCATCATTGGCAACACATGGCTTTGAATATTAACAGCCACTTTCTGGAGAGCAGGAGTCACTGTGCAGATATTCTGCGATGTTCATATTTTTATATGATGCATTTCTTGCCACTTCACTGCTCCTCAGAGCACAAACCATCTGACACGTTTGCAAGATTTCAGCCACAGTGCATGGTGCTTTTCCAGTAACAGCTCTTGAAATTGCTTTCTTAGAAAACTCTGACAGTGTATCCTTGGGTACATATTGTATTACACTGGTGTTACAAACTTACTTCAAAGACCAGAATCTGTGTTACAAGTGAAAATAATAAAGAAATAGACTGGGGCAAATGGTGCTGAGAAATGTACAGAAAGGAAATTTTTAAGTATTTTAGGAATGATAATGTGATTGAAACAGCATTTTTCTGCTAAATTTGTTCAGTGATTATAAATTTTCTACCATAACTTAGGCATGTTAACAGCAAGACAAAAAGCTCTGATTGTGTGAACAGCAAACATAAAACATTAGCTATTTATTATACTTGCACATACCCCAGAGTTGCTGTGGGTATCTGTAATAAAACTTGCAGTTATTGAAATCTGACCCAGTGCGACATGCTCAAGGTGGTTTTGGACTTAGTAAAAACAGCGCACGCAACTATAGAAGAATCTTATTGACCCCCCTCCAGTGCCCTAACAGTGAGTTTGGGTGCAGGAGAGACATTTAATCAGAGTGGGGAGGAGGATGTGGGCTGCAAGTAGGTCTGGGCTGAGAATGATCACGAATGGTCTTCCCATGTAGACACAAATGGTAAGGCTATTCAAATTATGGTTGGTGATGGAATCCACAAAAGCCTCAATCATTTTTGCAAAGGCACCCAGTGCCTATTTGAAGGCCAGAGCATCAGGAATGGGGTACTTGATCAGAACCTTCCCCTATCCTTTCATGAGACTCTGTACCACCTCAGCCTGGAAACCCCTTCTTACAACCCTCACCCCTCACCCCACCCCACAAGTGACCTGTTATATGAGTACCTCAACGATCCTGAGCTTCTGGTGGGTGCTTCACTACTTCTGGTTGTGCTGCCTATAAGAGAGAACTGGCAGTCAGAAGCTATCAGGGAGTAGATGCCTGGGGTGCTAAACCCCAGGGAAGGTGCCCATTACTCACCAGTTAAGTGTCTGATGGACATTCAATATGGTGAATCATCCCCACCATGAAGACAACATGGAGTTCTGAGTGGCTTCCTCGTCCAAACCTTAATCAGATGTAAGAGATCTTACTGAGCAGAATAGAGTCTGAATCAAATTGTATGCGATTGAAATAATGTTCTATGTAAAATCGTGAACAGAGTACAGCAAAAGGAGAGAAAGAAAAATACAATTGAGGGAGATGAAAGAAATCAAAGAGAAATGAGAAAAGTTGAGACTCAAGCTTGTAAAATTAATAATTAATGCCACCATGTTGGCAGTGATGAAGACTTAACACACTGGTAAAAGTTCACTTACACTGCAATGGACAAGCCCTAACTTTTTCCAACACATTTAGTTCCATTCATCATGGAAATGCTACTACTCCATGATTACCGATGGACTTGAAGCTGAGTCTGTCAGTGAGATCCTGTTCAAGACAAATCCCACGAGGAACAGGACCACTTAAATCGCAACTTCTTGCAATCTGCATTGAAGCAGTCATGCATTTAACAGGAATTGCTGTTGATTTACTGTTAATACTGAGTGCTAATATTTTACCATTATTTTCACTGTTATTTCTGTGACAAAACCCTGCCAAATATACAGTTGTACGGTGGATTATTATGTTTAACGTGTTTTTTATGAGTAAGGTAAAGAGAAAAAAAGTGCCAGAAAGAACAATGTCTGGACCAAGGATAGCAGGCAATGGCAAGTGTGATAATGATTTCATTTTTCGAGTAACTTGTATAGGACTTGTTTTCAGATTAATAAATAGTAGTTTTAGCGATAATAGCAAATCTAGGCTGCAACAACACTGAAAAGATTTTTTTACTAAATCAAGTTGTAGAATTGTCAGATTTTCTCAAAAAGTCTCTTGACCAACATTTCCAATAAACTAAACACGTGGCAACTGTTTCCATGGAAACCGCTCTGAACACTTGACCAGTGTTTCCATAGAAACCCTTCTGACCATTTTGCTAATTATTCACTGGATGCCTTTGGGACTAATTGTATCTTTCCATTCAAGGACTCAAAATTGACTGCAAGTAATGTCAAACATTTCCTTTGCAGATTGAGTAGATAGGTTGAGTGGTTAGTTTTTGTAAAAAATGGCATGGTGAAATTTTCTGAAATGGACTACAAATAGAATCCATATTATATAAAGTGCATTCAAAGTGTTATTGGTCATTCATAAGACATGTAGGAAATAAAAGTAGGAGAACACTTTATCATCCGTTAAACCTGCTCTGCTATTCAATAAGACCATTACTGAGCATCTACACCAACTCTACTGTCCAAAAATCTATTGATCCCAGTTTTCAATATACCGATTAACGGAACATATTCAACCCTAAAGAAAAAGAAGTCTCAAAAATATACACCTCTCTGTGTGAAGATATTTCTGCTCATCCAGCCCCAAATGATCCTTCCCTTATCCTGAGTTGATGACCTCTTGATCTAGACTGTCCAGCCAAGGGTGGGGACAAAAAAGGAATAAAAGGAAACCCAAGCCAAAGGATACTAGAACAACTTAGGCTTCTCCAAGATTGACAGTTTAATCCAGTGCCCAATTATGTTCACACACTTTTGAGACGAGAGTGAATGTAGTTTGTTGAATAAAATGACAAGGGAGACCAGTTTCAAGTGTTATTCAGATGCTGAGTTGTAATCAAAATGAAATTAGGGGCCTATCTGTTCAGTCAAACGTACACATTTACAGCATTAAGTGCAACCATGTGTCCTTATGCGTTCAGGCTGATCAATCTACTGAAAAACTTAATGTCTGGAAAGAACCCTTCCTCTTATCTTCTACTGAACTCTCTTCCTGTAGCAACTTAATTATTATTTTGAAACTTTAGGCTACTTCTTAAAATATTCAGGGCACATATTCAGATAAAGAGGTGTTTAATTATGGGCTTAGGGAGTTCCAGGTTAAGTACTGGCTCATGGTTTGTCTTGAAAAATGCAAAAAGCTGAACAAAAGACCAAATATGAAGTACTGTTTGAATCATATGATGGTTACTCCACAGAGAAAACCTATTCAGCCTGTAAGCCTGTACCGGTTCCATGCAAAGTAATCCATAACTAACCTCATTCCACTTGCCCACCTTCTTCCCTTCAAACCTTTTCTCTTCAGATAACCAATTCATTTTTGAAAGCCCAATCAAGTGAGGAGGGAATCGAATGGCCCCCCCTTTACTTTTTCCTGGTTACTGCAACAGATTTCTTTTTAATTTTGAAGAGGAAATGTTAACCAATTTTTAGGTATCCAACTGTTTATGTGCCATTGTCAAAAAAGACTAATTGGGCAAGTTTTCTAAAGCATAACAAAGACAGATGTCAACTTGATCATGTTTAAATGATTTAAGTAATCTTAATATATATTCATTTGTGGATGGCATTAATTGTCCACTCCGAATGGTATACCACACAAACTTTCATACACACACACACACACACACACACACACGAATAGATTGCAGAGTGGGACCAGATAGGTTGATAAGATTAGAACTCATAAAAATAAATAAATATTCGTTCTGTAGTTTGGGGACTTGCCTGGCTTTGGACAGTCATCTTGTAACTTTCTCTCAGTCATCCCAAAGTTACCAATTAACAGACTAACATACTGATTCTATTCACACAAGTGTCTGTTTTATAGAAAGATTTAAGATTCAAACAGAGAAGAAACTTCCAATCGACCATCATGATACAAATGATTCAAGATAAGAAGGAATAGTGGGGAGGCAATGGCCTACTGGTATTATCATTGGACTGTTATTCCAGAGACCAGATAATGTTCTGGGGAGCAGGGTTCAAATCCCACCAGAGCAGATAATGGAAATCTGAGTTCAATAAATATCTGGAATTAAGAATCTAATGATGACCATGAATCCATTGCTGATTGTTGGAAAAACCCATATGGTTCACAAAAGTCCTTTAAGGAAGGAAACTACAATTCTTACCTGGTCTGGTCTACATGTGACTTCAGATCCACAGCAATGTGGTTGATTCTGAAATGCCCTCTGGGCAACTAGGGATAGGCAATAAATGCTGCCTTGCCAGCAATGACCTTATCCTGTGAATGAATTTTTTAAAAAAAGAGATCTTTATATCCTTAGATCACATGCTATGACACAGTAATGATATCATGAACATGTCTGTAAAAACTGACTGAGAAACAAAGCATAGTCTTTGTTGATCCACTGAATTTTAATTTTGTCTTCAGTTCGTTACTAAATTCCACTAGCTTCAGTATAATACAGCTTGCTGAATGATGTCAGGGGTGTTTGAAAGTTGATTTACAAGAACAAAAGGGAACATGAGGAGCATTGTTTGTACCCGATGAGTTGTTGTGTTCTTCTATGTGATGCAGTGCCTGAATAAATGTTTTATAAGCAGATTCAACAGTAAAGTTCAAAAAGAAATTTGATGTATACTTGAAAGATTTTCAGGGTTATGGGGAAAAGAATGGTATCAAACGGATGCAGCATAAACTCAATGATCTTTTGCGCTGTACAGTTTTAGGATTCTGTACAAGTCGGACAGTTTGCAAATCAAGAACCTCGTTGTGGAGCTGCAACACATTGAATTGCTTAAGATTCATACTTAAGGTATCATTGGATCATATCAACCACAAGTATTTTCTGCAATAAATTACTTGTACGTTTGGAGACAATTTCAACATTGCAGCTCAAACTCCATCAGTATCCTTGTGGATCTGAACAATCAGAGCCTTGATTCCAATGCAAGCAGATACAATATCTTTACAGGCCATAGAATTTATCAGTTGCATAAATTATCCCAAATAAAGCCTCACCTTCAAACTATATAAAGTCCGGTTTCTGGCATTGTTAAGGTAATCTGCCATTAGCTCACAGGCATCTTTCTCCACTGGAGATACACCATTGATTATTTATAGCTTGAGGAACACTACTCCACAGAGTCAGAGTAATGTGAGGAGATGGACCTCCAAGAATGAACACAGGCTGGTGTGGAGATTGAACTCATGCCATTGGCATTGTTGTGTGGTCATCTAATCAACTGAGCTAATCAGCCCCATAACCTTTCTAATTGATCTGTTGTGTGCCTCTCACATCTAAATAATTCCAGATGCTTAGTGCTTCTGGTTAAATCTATCATTCTACAAAATGTTCTAGATTTAAGTGTGTCTGACAGTAAAATACTTCTCAGAGATTCCCAGAAAAAGGAAATATACAAAAATAGTTTTAAAAGCAAACATTGTTAAGGTAAGAGATACTTTGAGGGGTAATAAGAATTAGCTAGCTATTTGTGAGCTCAATGATAAAATATAATGTCAGGAGTAAAGTGAGCAATATGTGAGGTGTCCTTTGCCTTTCTCAATGGTATTTATGTTGTGAAGTTGAGAACAGTACTTGTGAATTGGAAGGCAGGAAGTTAGAATTTGTTTATAAAATTTATAAGGGAAAAAAGTGTAGTTGTTACTTTAAGAGGTGATGTGCTTTTCTAAGCTTGGAGATTTAAATGAAAATATGTCCTGTAAGCAGCTGAAGAGCAAAGCCAGTTCTGAAATTGAAGCATGTAACAATTGGCTTGTTTTGATATTTTGGCAACTAGATTGAAGATCAGCCAATTTAAACCATGCACTTACAAATTGAAAAGCAATTGAATTTAATTTTATGGTTTTGACAACCTCAGACCAATCCTGTTGTAAGAAACTTAACAGGTCATTGGGGGATATATAAGAAGAGGGTTTTTGAAAATCAGCGAGAGAGCAAACTGCTTTCTTGAAGAGTAGATATCTGGATCTCACAGAAATCTCTAAGCTGTCGGAGAAAGCACCATCTATTCATAAAGGTACCACAGCACTTATCGCTAAAAGTCCTCACAGAAGAATTCACAGAGAAAACATCCCTGACAGCAGGATCAGCAGGAGAAAGGTGTTTATGACTGGAGAAACCGCACAGAAGGCAGAACATTCCGGAAGACATACACTGTATGGACTTTGAGAGTCTAAGTTTTAATATATTTTTATTATTACTTGGGTTTTTTATAAGTGGGGCTTGTATTTATTGAAACAGCATACCTGTAGAATTTTGTTCAGTTAGGGAATAGTTAGTAGTTAAGGGGGAATTGTTCAATTTGTTAGTAGTTCTGTTAATTTGTTCACTGTTAGGGTTAAATAAATAAATTGTTTCTTGTTGCTTATAAAGTGAATTTCAGGGATTTTATTTCATTTAACTCCTCTTTTTAACAGATTAGGTGAGGTGAAGTGAGTTTCTCTGGGTGTGTAGGGTTAATTATTTGAAGGGGATGTCTACTCCTGCTGTAACAGATTAGGGGATTATGTTTTGATTTTAATTATCAGAGAAGTTCAACCTCCCCTTTGTAACATTTATTTTTGATGGCGCTAATCCTATAACTACAGATTTAGGTAAAACAAGATAAACAGTTTCAGATCCAGGTATTACATCTAAAATAACAGAATTCTAGGCAAGCGATATGCAATGTTAATTAAACATAAGAAACCAAAAACTTGAGAACTAAGCTTGAATAATTTTTAATTAGTACATTTCCTTTAATTAGTTCATTATTTTATGCCTTTGCCAGCTGTAAGATGATGGCTAAGTTGCTTTTTCAGATAATTATCAAAATGGCACTTTGCTTCAATCATAACATTTATTTTGCTCATTCAAGGATTTTGATATTAATTCAGCTAAATGAAAAGATTCACATTGCAGAAAGATTTCCCACACTCAATCAACTATTATCCTCATTTCCCATGTTGCTCCTTCACTTCAAAATGCCATAAGTGATAGTATAAATAAAACAAAGAATTACACAGATGACCTCAGGAAACTGACACTTTCAGTTAATTCAGGCGCAAATATTACAAAAGCAGCCAAGGCAGAGTTTCTAAATACAGCTAGTCAAAGAGTGTGCATCTTCTTTGCGAGATTTATTTTCCAATAGATACGGCTCGTACATAAATTTAATAAATTTGCCACTTAAGATTCAATTCAACATTTCAACACCACAGCAATTTCTTTTTAGACAACTTGAAATGGCTTCAGCACATTGGAATGTAAATGCAGCAAAACTTTTTCGACCGGCACAAGCACAAGCCACTTCAAATAACTTTTTTGGCACATGAAATGATGAAAACTCATCCACTTTGACAAAAGCACACACCCATTCGGGAGTCTAATCTGCCAGGGGCATGCATTCATTAAATCTGCCTCAGATGAAAACATTGTGAGGAAAATAGTCCAAGAGATTTTGATACATTTGTTACTATGTTTAATTCAATGTATTCTATGACGAGATATCAATCTTAGGCGACAGGGTAACTTTGTTTATAATATTCTGGAATTGATTATCTTTGGTCCGTTTTCTTCTCTGAGGCTATCATTATATTCAAAAACAGCTGCTCTCAATGGGCACAGGAATTCTAAGGCCTAACTGAGCTGTGTTAAATTCTTTAGAATGTCTCTGTCCATGCCCAGGAACTTCTGCTGCCATTTGGGAAAGAGGGATGAGGCTAGGCAAGCAGAAGAACGAGCTTCCACTATAAATTGGACCCCAATACAATTATGTTGGAATTCCACCCCTAAGAATTTTTAACCGGCTACCGTAAAGCTGATTCTGAGGCTGGAGAAGTTTCAGAGGGTGTTTAGCTACCAATCCTAACAACTGTGTTGTTCACAAAGATCAGATAATATTCCAGTTCATTGCTTAGATACACCCTGGTTTCCTTGGTGGAGGAGTGGAAGTGAGGTGTATGGAAGCGGACCTGATTTTTCAAGTTCATCACAGCCAAGTGCATCAATTCTGAGAAAAAGAACACATTACCGCTTTTGACAGTGTTGGGTCACCAGACTGGATGCATGGGTTCTAAGTCAGATAAAGCTACTTCTCTATGTCAAAAGGTCACAACATAGTTTATTGTTGTTGATGGTTCTGGTTTTCAAAGCAGCCATTTTTAAGACATATTCCAGGAAATTTATTGGTTTGATTGACGAATTGGGTCGAGTGGAAACTCACTAAACTCTTAGGAACGTAACAGTGGTGACAGTATGCTAGCCTGCCAATAGTCCTCTCATGGCATCACCTAAAGTGAGTAAAGTAGCTTTGCTAAATCTGAACATCAATCCTTTGATCTTGTCCCAGTGCAACCAAATATATTGATACTTCATACCAGAGTATTACTTAGCATTGCAGCACAGCACTAGCCATTCATCCCAGAAGGACTCTTGATATTTATGCTCCACCAGATTCTCCTCCTATCTCTTGCCATCTCAGCATTTCAAAAGGGTATAAAGCTTTCTGTCAAATGTTCCTTTTTTACATTAATCGTTGTAGCAAATAATCTGCATTGTTTTCTCATGTGAGGATCTGGTTTGATTGAGTTTAAGGAATTATATGTTGCCATACCTTATAAAAGAACACAAACTTCAATGCCATCCTTGACAAATAGATGGTTTCACAGTTCACAGATTACTATTCCGGTCCAAGTTTGTCAAGTCTAAATAAAAATACGAAGATCTGCAAACCCATCTGAACAAAAAAAACCTCAATATTTTAACTAATTTGCAAACAGTGAAATGTATAATGCCTGGAGACATTGCTTAACGTAAGGCACACAAAATGGCATGGTCATGATTTGTAACTCAATGAAATGTAGTTTCCAAAGTAGCCATTGCTGCATGGTAATACAATGAGAAACATGGATGTTTGCATGTCGAATATGCACAACTCAGATTTGAACATGATTGTTATGTCCAGGGAATGTCAAATACGCAGCGCTTACAAACAGTTTTATTTTCACATAGCATGTAAATTATCACTGCTGAGGAAAGAATGTTGCTTTTGGTGTTCATTCTCTAATATCATTCCGCCTCACTTACTTTGTAATCGTTCTCAGTATGCAAGAACAATGGCTGGAAGACGAGAAATGAAACAGGTTATGCAAGCAAATTGATGTGTAATTTTGCCCTGTTGAGTTGCCAAGTGCCAAGGTGAGATTCATAAACAACACTCACCTTCCCCGATTAAGATTTTACATTCCCATTTTTTACCTCAAAAGAGCATCAACATTTAATCGCTGATTACCCGTCTCCTGGTCTGTATAACCTTGTCTTCATGTCAAAGAGTTGAGTGTGGTGCAAAAGAGAAAAAAAACTCACTGCAAGATTCTCTTCAAAAAGAACAATCACATGCATGGACCCCTTTGGTTGGTTTCACTGTTAATAGGGGGACACTAAGCACTCTCCCACTAAAGCACACAGAAACCAGTACTGCTTTTACATTAAGATTGCCACCTGACCAAAAAAAAAAGATAATTAAACAAACAATTCTGAAATAGAATAAAAGAACAAGAACAAAAGAGAAATACAGCACAGGAACAGACCCTTTGGCCTTCCAAGCCTGTGCCAATCATCATGCCCTAATTAAACTAAAAAAACAAACCTTCTGCCCTTATTTGGCCCATTTTCCTCTATTCCCTCCCTATTCCTGTAACCATCCAGATGCGTCTTAAATGTCGCCAATGTGCCTGCTTCCATCACATCTTCTGGCAGTGAGTTCCAGGCTGCTGCCACTCTCTGTGTGAAAAACTTCCATCACACATCTCCCTTAAACTTTCTCCCTCTCACCTTGAACCTGTGCCCCCTTGTACTTGAAACTTCAACCTTGGGCAAACGCCTCTGACTATCCATGTTTTCTGAAAAGACGGTTCTAACATAAATCCATAACAAACAAATGTAAAATTAGGCTGCTTGTCATAACGATTGCCTTAATCTTCTGGTATACAAATAAGGAAATGTTTAGAGCTACCATCATTACAATTCCCCCAATTTTATGGTTACTACATAACACAAAAAAGGCCTACATTTGGGAATAGTGAATTGCTTTACTTAAAAGGAAACTCAAGATAGAGATTAGATGGCAAGTCTTCCACGGCTAACTGCACACATCCTCCCAGTAGACAGTTGGAGATTAGAATTGACAGAAGCCTTGGTAAAAGTCATTGCTTACTATCCTAGCTGGTGAATGCCATACATGGGTCTAAAAGGGATAATACTTGCTTGATTTCAGTAACCGCTACCAACTTGTGATGATGCCACAAGAACTTGGCCAGATTAAATTAGGATCCAGCAGGAGAAAGATGGGAGGCCTTTCAGTCTACGCTGGTCATATTCATGTAATCTGTAAATTGTAATAATATTGTTTACTCACCAAGACTCTTCCAGATGGACCAGAAAAGTAGATATTCTCATCCATATTATAACACTTCAGCCTTACAGGAACACATAAACACCACATGGTGAGTAATGCTATGTTGGCAATAGAGAGCAGTGTTGACCAGCACTATTTCTAAATGATGCTAAGAAAAGATGGGCCTTCAAGAAAAAACAAGAAAGTAAACAAATATCTGCTAGTGACTCAGAAAATTTCTTAGAGAAACAGATACTGTTGATTACTAATGGCAGTGAACTCCACAAACCTTGTTGCAACAGTCAACACTGAAGAATTCTTCAGAGAATACACAGTATGCATGAATGACAGAAGACACACAGCATCAGAAAAATCTACTCTCCAAGGCAAACATACAGGCTACATTGTGAAGCAGTTATCTGTGTGACCAACATTGCATCTGAGTTACGATAATAACTGACCAGTAGTGAAAGATTGCATGAGTTAAAGCAACAAAAATATTCTCTTACACAGAAAGAGAAACCTTAAATTTTGCCTTAATTCACATTGAAAATGCAGTGAGTTGAAAAAAACAAGTTACAGTTCCAATCTTGTCTCGCCACCATAGTATGCAAATACCGCAAGCCGGGGACGAGGGAACAAAACTAGAGGGCCACAAGAGAGAATTTGCATATTTTTGGGAGCAGAAAGCAGTGGAAATTGCTAAACAAGATCACTTCAAGAAGTACAGGATTCTGGTCCAACACAGAAACTTTTTGAGGAGAAAGCTGTAAAAGTCATAGGGAAGCTCTGAAGTACCTGAAAACCTCCATTACAATCTCAAAGTAAGGGTAAAGTATTGAATACAGCAGTGAATCAAATCACCAATACTGCAGAATAAAAATGTTTCAAGAAGATAAAATAGCCAATCACATGACAAAGCTATGGAATCTCATTTAGTATTGTAAGTAAGACTCAATTTCAGAGGTAGGCCGAATAGAACACAAAATTGGGCACTCTGTAAAAGAGAATTCTTGAGTCATGGGAGAGTCTCTACACTGGCCACTATGACAGAAACTGAACAAATAAATATACATCTGTATACAAATGAACATATAGCAGATGATATTCATGCTTGCCAAGTGGTAAATTAAGTCAAATTCAAGAGGGTTTGAATGCAATAGATAGGAAGAAAATACTTGGCACTAAAAGTCCTTGCCAATGTTGTGCAGCAAAGAACCTTCACAGATGTGAATATGGACCATCTTTAAAATCTAAATGATTTTATTGTAAGAAAGTTGGTCACTTTCAGAATATTTGCTGAAGCAGGACTGGGTAACAGAAAAACAGAAGACCAAATATCTACCCACACAAATTGATAAATGACATAGAATAGTCTGCAACAGAAAGTAAAGCTAAAGTTTTAGTAGGAGAAATCAGTAATCCAGACCAAACATTTTGACATGATGACAATTATGTCAATGGGCATCTCCTGAATTTCAAATTAGAGCAAATGTCACAATATTAGCAAGTAACAAGTCTTGGTTGACAAAACTGACAGAGGTTAAATAATATGGGCCAGGAAAATTTGTGATTAACAATAAAGATGTCACAACCAACGCTCTGACATACGGGTCAACAAAAACTAAAAAAACTTGTATATATTTCACAAGGAAGAACTTTTACCCCTGAGAAGAAGGGCATGTATTGATCTCAATCTCATTCAGAATGCGGACTAGTTTAAACAACAAATGGTCAAGGAAAAGTCAGCAAAAGAAAAATGTTGGAATGTATAACCTCATGGCAGAACCTAAACAAAATCAGAATCTCCTGAGGTTAGTTATGTTATCTGAGAATAAAAAAGAACCTTTTTCCTGCTGTAAATGAGGTATGAAGCTGTGACTATAATTATTTAGGTGAAATAGTTCCCACAGCTATGAAAACTGAAGAGAGCACAGATTCCAAGTAGCAACAATGGGAGTTTCCACATTCCCAGGACATGTAGTGTGCCCTGATGAGGATATATTTGTTAGACTCCAATATATGTATATAGATCTGATCAGCATATAGAAAGCCACTGACTTAAAGATAAAAGCAGTGGGACTGGTTCTTATACCACAGAAAGAGCAATGTGGAATAACAAATTTAGATTGTACTATTCATTTCAGAGGACATACAGTCTTGAAATAACTTGTACTTGTACGGAGACAAACTAAGGCATAGGGCTGGATATAATCCAGCCCGTTGTGGTTTGGTCTGATTTATCATGAGCGGCCCATACCAGTCAGCAGCAGCAAGAAAACCTCCTGTAATTAAGTTAGAGAGCAAAAGAGGCTAACACAAGATTCCCACTGACTGCTGATGAGCAGTTTACTGGGCACAGTAATAATCCAATTGATGCCCATTAACCCTGAGTTTGCTGTATTATATAGTGCTGATTTAGGGATTAATTGGAGTCCTCAGGATTCTCCCACACCTTTGGCATAATGTTCAGCTAACTGCATTGGATTTGTTAGCAACCTCCCATCAAAATCTAATTATTAGGCATTTTGAGAGCCTGGTAACAGGAAATTGGGAAGACAGGAGTTCTGAATGTCAGGCACCTACCCATGTTTTAGATTCCCTTGCTCCATCTCTCCTAAGAACCCATTCAGTGTGACCTTTCATCAGGGCAATAAAAGATCATGATGTCATGAAATTTTAACCCAATCTCTGCCAACAAACCTGCTGAACATTCCCAGTAGTTTCATCTTTTACTTCAGACTTCTAGCATCAATATCTGCTTTTTTAAAAAATTTAACTTGTTTTGCTAATTGACCTGTTCAGAGATATTATTACATACCATCTGAGCTGGTACAATTTGAACCCAGGCCTCCTGGTCCAGGGGTAGGGACACTATCACAGCACCACAAAAGCCCTAGGCTATCAGCCTCTATGCTATGTTTTAAATTGATTGCATGTGCTGCATAGTGAACAGATTTAATTTAATTTACTTCTAAGTACCTCTGTTGTAGAAGTAATTCTCAGTTAATCTTCCTCCCAACATAAATTCTTTGAGAAACTTTTTCTCTACTTTTCTCTTACCGTGTAATTTAGACGTCCACCCACGCACAACAGGGACAGAGTCAGTATGGGTGAAGAACTGCACAGTATTGGTTTCCTCACTACTTATGAGAAGAGCATCCTAACGCTGACTGCCCAAAAGCAGCTAAGTGGCCATGTCTAAGTCTCTGTACTAGTATCAGAGACTACCCTTGACTTACTGTGCCAGCCTCTTGAGCAAAGGCTATCTGGCTTGATTTCACTGAGGATTACTGAAAAGCACAACCAATTCAGCTGTATGGTGAGCCGAGTCTCTATGAATGAGGGGACAAAGCATAAAAAGGCAAGGAAATGCCAGACAGCAATGGTGTGAGCATCCAGGTAGGCTCAGAGTGAATGAGAGCTACAATAGCATGTGAAGAGCCCAGAGATACAGCCTGGTCCAGTCCAAGAGCTGAGCGCAGTGTCCACACAGCAGCGTTACAATGATAGTTACCAGTGCAGCCCAAGGGGAAACATTGGAATGCAGAAGCGTGCTGTAATTGGATTGGAGATGTGCAGGTACATGTAAGATTCTGATGTCTGTGGATCTGGGGTACACGTGGCCGGTGCCGATGGAGTGTGTTCTGAGATAATGGTTGCCAGTGTCCAACATGAGGCCCTTTGGAGCAAACAGTGAACTGAAATTGCTACAAACATACTCTGACTCCCATGTCAAGAATTCTCCCATAGAATTTATGTGGTCCCTTCAGTAAGATAGGAAGCTGCGTAATAGTTTGTGGCAAATTGTACCATGAATAAGGCTTTCAACAAGCCTTAATCCCTCAAAATTGGCAACTCCCTGCTAACTAACAAGAAACTAAACTCACCACCCAATAGATCCCCAAAAGATGCCATAACATGCTGTTGATGTTGAGATAACCTATGCTGGATTTCTCATCCGATTTTGCCACAAACTTTACAATAGCCCATGATGTTCAAACCCCAATTAGATTATGTGCTCAGGGTTTCATTTGCTTCTGGATTAAATTAAAATAATCCTTTCAGGTATCACCTGAGAGAAAGACATTTATTTAAGTAGGAGAATCAACTTTGATAGATTGACGCAGGTACTCAGAATTATAAATAGGGTTTAGTTCCCAGTTAAAGTTATTTTCAATAGTTCATGGAATTTAACAAGTTTTAAAATTAAAGAAATGCATTAATGCATTTTGAAGTTCCTGAGACTAAGCATTGAGTTTCAGCCTACGACCAAATAAACCAAACTCTCAAGAAAATAAATCCATCATTTTGGCGGAAATATATCAAAATCCATTAATGGAATCAATCTTCTGGGGAGATAAAGATGATGTAGAACCGAGGCACGAGACTGGCACGCATACACACACAGACACACACACACACATTGAGTACCTCAATTATTTGAAACGGCATTTTGCACACACTAAAGCATTTATTTTTTAAAACAGCTCTGCATGTTTCCTGAAATGCGGAGAGAATGAAGTGGTGCCAGAGGATTTGAAATAAATGCTGTGCTTCTAATCTGTGGATTCATTACCAGAGGAAAAACACACATCCATTAGGAAGAGCAGGAATTAGAAGCAATAACTGAAGACAATAAAAAATTAATGCAGGTACATAAAATGACGAAGGTGGCAAATAGAATGTTATTATTCATTGGAATATGATATGATAGTCGAGGTGTTTTGCAACAGCGTTGGTGTTACCACATCTAAAATAATGTGTAGTATGGTTTTGCTACTTAAAAAAGGGTGTAAAGGCATTAGAAGCAGTTAGAGAGTAGGCTCATTTGACTTATTCTTGGGAGGAGGGGAGTTGTCTTATAAAGAAACATTAGACAGTTTGGCTCCATATCCGTTGAAGCTGAGGAGAATGAAAGGTGATTTATTGAAACATATAAGATCCTGACGATATTTGACAGAATGGATACTGAAAGAACGTTGCTCCTCTTGTGAGATACCAGAACTAGAGAAGACAGCTTAAAGTAAGCGGTCTTCCAATTAGGATGGGTATGAGGAGAAATTTTGCTGTCAGCTGAGTGTCTGGAAATTTCTACTCAGAGAGTGGTGCAGGCAGGGTATAAGATTTTGAAGGTTATGTTGCATAAATTCTTGTCAACAATTAAAAGATGAACCCACAATCAGATCAGCCATGACCTTATCAAATGGCAGAGAAGGCTGGAGGGGCTGAATGTCCTACAACTGCTCTTAATTTCCATATTTGTAAGTATGTTTAAAATATGCCCATTACAGGGATGTTATGTAACAAGATACAAATATACAGAAAACTGGAATTCTTCAAGGATATAATAGAGAGATGGCTAGTATATATATTGATTTTGTAGCATTGAGTAAGGTCCAGAGAAAGACTGTACATGTACTGACACCTGATACTACAAGTTGGGCCAAGATATGTTATGAATCCAATGAAAAGTAATATTTGACAAAACCCAGTTGTTAAAAAGATCACAGGTATTGGTATTGTCACACTTGAACTGTGATTGTGTATAGCACACAGTTGCATGGGAAGTCAGGTAAATTTGCCAATCCCACACTTCTGCTTGACAGCCTTACTGAAAAGGGAGTCAGATCTGGATCAATATTATCGTGCCATCTTTCTGACCTACACTGCCTTTTACTTGTTGGGTTTGCAAGATTGGTAAACATGTCCTGGTATTAAAAGATACTAGTTATAGGACAGAGATAGAGATAACAAAGTGTGGAGCTGGAGGAACACAGCAGGCCAGGCAGCATCAGAGGAGCAGGAAAGTTGATGTTTCGGCTCAGGACCCTTCTTCAGATTTTCTATGTTATTTCCAGTTATAAGACAGGTGTTATTCGCTGGATTCAGGCTCAGAATAGAGTGGAATGATTATAGAGTGTGGGAAACAGTCATCCAATTGTGTCGTTCCCCAAGTTGGTCAATTGATGTCGAGAAGATGGCCTGGCAGTCCAGTTTGGTGGGTGAGTCTCAAAGTCAGGAGGCTGACAGGAGACACTCCATCACCAAAAAGGCAGCAGGCAAGCTCGTTCAAGTAGGAGTAAGGGTGCCCCAAAGATAGAGGTACCCTGACTCTCACTTGTTGAAATTTAAAACATAAAAGATCGCTTCAGAGCCAGGCCACCATCATGGAGGAGAAAGTCCTTAAAAGGATGATGTGCAGCTGCAGAGGTTTGCCAAGCAGGTAGGTTGGTGTGCCTGAAGAGATATCCGACAGTACCCTCACAGCACCCACACCACTCCTATCAGAGCCTAAAACTTTAGCCTTGGTCCCTCCTTTCAGCTTCTGAAACATACTGTGCATTTCATATGTAACAATCCTTGCTGGAAGGTATATATAAGTATGTATAGGATTGGACTCAGGGTCAAATCTATTTTCCAGGTTCCATGGAATAAATGGCAAATTAAATGAGCTGGAGAGGACCTGATGGCACTTAAGAAATTATATCCAGCATAAACCACCATGTTAAATAGCAAGAAGAATAATTGGGAGTCAAAAATGTAGAGAAAATAGGGACTATAACACTTAAGTGCAATAAACTTTTGGTTTCTAATTTTTTTTGAACTGCAACAGCATCACGATGATATTTTTGTAACAAATGCTTTCTACTTGTTTTTGGCCAGGCAAAGTCATAGGGCAAATTATTTGATGGTACTAACAATTTCCATTTACATTGCATTGCACTTTGACTCTATATAGTATGCACTCAGTAATTTCAAGCAACATTTTCTCTATTCAAAGCCATTGATGAATGCTACGTTATTTTACAGGGCAAACCAGATGAATCCATGAAATATTATTAGTTTACTTCATACTTCTTATTGCAATGTATCAATTACAATCCAAACTGTAGCAGTCAAATTTAACATCTCCTTTAAACCTTATTTGCTAGTTTCATTAATCCATACTGCAAAATTATTTTGGAATGTCTTGGTTTATGTAATTAATTCCATTAGGAAGAATGACATTAATGCCTGATTTATATGAAGAACAGTTCTTCACATACCTGGGAATGTTCCTTGATTAGATTATATTCTTTTTGTCAATAATCTGATGGACTGTTATTTTAGTAAAACGGGAATAATGAAAGCTCACTCCCATGCACCTCACCACTGCTGACTGCTAACACAATGGACATTGTGAAAGAATAATGATGGGTTGCCTTATCAAGTAGAGGGTAGCATTTATGATAACTAGTACTTTTTAAAATAAATACCACTTTATGAAGCTTCATACCTTTCAATCCTTCAACTGTGAACCTTACTGAATTTCCCCAAGGTTACTTTTGAGATAATCTCCTGTTGTACACTCTTGTGGGAGATTAAGGGGCAGCTCTCCCTTGCTGCCCTTGCACAACATAACACTTAACCTGCGCCTGCCTAAATTTGACTTTGTGTTGTCTGCCAGAGTTCTGCTCTGCCTCATCACCTTTCCAGGATTTTGTGCAATGATTTTCATTTAATGAGCATTTTCAAATGAGTGATTGCATCATTAGCATGCAGCTTAGCATATTACATGTGTTCGCTAATAAGGATTGTAACTGCCACTTTGTACTGGACCAGAATAGTAAATATGCTTTCATTGGTATCAGAAAAGGTTTTACATTGCATCCACATTGGGTTTGGTCTTGGCCATTTTAGCTGAAAATGACCCTCTCCAACCATGAATATATGACAGAACCGATCCAATCGCAAGTACTGACTGATAGAAATACAGAGGTTAACTTTTCTTTTCTAAATTCAACTATGGCTGAGATGGTGGATGACAAATGGTCTTTGCAGCCAAACAGTGTGACCACTCATGTCCTTCTATATAGCTCATCGAATCCATAAGCTCCTCTTATACATGATAGTAAGGTCTCTCCCAACGTGCTGGTCTTTGCTAATCTAAGCAGCTCAGATAAAATGAAACAGAACCCAACAGTCTGTTAAACAGCTTGAGACAAGTCTACCAACCAGTAAGAAGGATTAAGAGTCAAATGTGTGCCTTAGCTCAATGTGTTTGCAAAAGCAGTCTGAAGGTTCAAATATAAGAGGTTCAGTCAAATCGCAGTTTTATGTGACTTAAAATTGGCATGCAATTTAACTGTTATTCAAAGCTGTGAACTTTCTAATTCTTCATAACGTGCCTGGTAGTGAGATGTGCAAGTATTTCCATGTACTTTTCTTACATTCATTCGTGGGATGTGGGCAAGGCCAGCATTTATTAACCACTGCTTAGGGCCCTTGAACTGAATGATTTGCTTGGCCATTCCAGGCAACAGCTAAAAATTAACCACATGCTGTGGGTCTGGAGTCACATGTGGGTAAGGATGTACCAACCCAGGTAAGGACATCAGACTTACCTCCCCACAAAGGACGCTAGTGAGCCAGATGACAATTGGTGATTATTTTTGGTCACCATAACTGAAAATACTTTTATATTCCCAATACTTCAGTTGCCATGGTAGGATTTGAATGTATGTTCCCAGACCCACAATATTAACCTGGACCTCTGTACTACTGCCTCCTCCAAACCTTTCTCCTAGATCATATGAAGGTGAAATTAACAGGCAGAGAAGGACAAACAGGTCCATAAAACTCTGTCCTACACCATATAATAGTTGGATTCATCATAATTAATCATTCCTCCCTACCTCCTCAGCATCATATGCAGGACAGCCAAGTATTAGGCAAGCGTACACCAGATTCCTCCTTGCAATTTCAGTATTATTTCTATCTTTTGTGCCTTATAACATAACCTTACAGTTAAGAGCCAATTCACTAAGTATTGCTTTGCAATAAATACATTTCTTCTCATGCTTAGTGCTCCATTCCTTTGCAATACTTACATGGAATGACAAATACGCAATCTTATTCAGATATTTTTCCTGAATTTTAAGATGCAAATTGAATACAGTGGTCTTTAGACAAGAAATCGCTAGTGTGTGAAACATAACTGATATGCTAGACTGCTACTTTTCAGTGTGAAAGTGTCAAAACCAGAAATGAATGGGAGAAAACTTCACACTTGAATCATTATTTGAGTGTTTTGCAAGGATTTTGTTTTGCATCAACAGTGATTAAATTCATCAGTTGGATTGTAATTAATTGAATACAGAGTGGGTACTTATTTGATAATGGGGCATCTGCAATATAACTGGATCTTGAGCTATTGCAAGACATTGTTTAAAGACTTAAAACCATAATATCCCTGTTGATATTGTGTCTATCAGTGCTAATGTACATTTGACAGGTAATCTGATAGGTTCTGGGGCAAAAAATGATTTAAAAATGAGCATTAGATAAGTAATAGATATAAACAAGCAAAACATTCATATTTGATGTTGGAACAGTGCTATTAAATTGTCAGACCACATGAAGCATCGCAGAGTTAAGATGCTACAGCTTCCACTGGCAATGCCAGATCAAAGCAAAATGGGTCATGTTCAAAAGGCATCTGGTCCTGATGCTATTACATTCACAATTTTGTTGGAATTCAATGTGGCACTTCTGAAGTCTTTTGGACACTACCATGTTATTCATAGTCAATAACTTTTAAGAATTTATTTACAGGTTGTTTGAGGGTAAATCCACACCTGACATGTACGAGTCTTTTAAAGGCCAGTTGATCAGATTTCAGGATCAGTGTATTTCTGTGAGGATGAAAGACAAGAATTGGCAAGGTTAGTGAACCCTGAATCACAAGAGATATTGCAAGTTTAGTCAAAAAGATAAAGGACGTGTATATAAGTTTTAGGAAACTGAAATCAGACAAGGCCCTTGAGGAATATAAATGAAGCAGGAACGAATTTAAACAAGGAATTAAGATGGCTGAAAGGGACCATGTAAATTCCTTGGCAAGTTGGATTAAGGAGAATCCAGAATCCCAAGGCATTTTATACTTATATCAGGAGGGTAGCCAGAGAAAGGGTAGGTCCACTGAAGAACAAAGGAAAGAATTTATGCATGGAGCCAAAAGAAGTGGGTAAGGTCCTTAATGAGTACTTCGCATTTCCACATAGCAAGTATCAACAAAAGGCAAAGGGATAATTAATCAGCTAATCTGTTTTGGTTGGTTTGCTGATAGATGGATAGTGACTAAGGAACATAAACAGTTCCCCTGTCCTCTTTAAATAGTGCTGTGGGATCTTTTACAACCTTTTGATCAAGTAGAAAAGAGCCTTTGTTTAAATTGAATGTGACCAATATTTTTGTGCAAAATGTGTTTAATGCAGTTAATCAAGGCATTCTTATATTGGTAATTATTTATAATGTGCCCAAATTCATATAATAATAACTATTCATTTCATAAACATTATTTTTAATGGAAATTTTAACATATTTGGATGTCTCAAAGTGCTTCACAAGAGTGGTAATCAAACAAAATTTAACATGATATCACACATGGAACTATTAGGATGAGTGACCAAAGGTATTGCTAAACATGTTGCTTTTTGGGAGTATCTTAAAGGAGGAGATAGAAATAGAGAAGTGGATGGTTCAGTAAGATATTTTGGACCTTGGACCTAGGTCACAGAAGACATAGTTGTCAATGATAAATTGATGAAAACTGCAGATACTCACAGAGCTAGAATTGGAAAAGCACAGCCGTCTCAGAGGTTTGTAGGATGAAGGAAGTCAGAGAGATATGGAGGGGGAGAAAGTAGGGAGGGATTTCAGAGTAAGGCTGAGAATTCTAAAATTGAGGCATTGTTGGACTGGGAATCTATATAGGCCAGAGAGTTTAGGACGATTGGTGAACAAGACGTGGTGTAATGTATAGTAGGTTATGGCATTGTGTACCTCCCCATTTCAGCTGAAAGCTGTATGGAGTAATAAATCCATTTGGTTAAATAGATAAAGGCACTATGATTGTTGTCCTGTCTCACCCACCAGATGGATCTAAAGTTCGATCCCCTAATTGTAATGAGCTTGTGGATCTCAGCCAGCTGGCCACATAACCTTTAGGAAAAGGAGTATAAAGAAAAATTATGATTAGGCATAAATCTTGTTCTGCCTCATTATTCAGTGACCTCTGCCAGAACTATAACAACAGAGGTAGGTTTGAATTGGTTTGATACACAGCATCATGCCATGAATACTGCACTAAAACTGGAGTGTAGAAACGATGGTCTAACAATGTCTACGAGAAACTTTCCACAATATCCATCGATTCTGAAACTCCCTAAGCTGCTAACAGAAAGCAGTTTTGTGTATTGATGAATATTGAATACTTTTAAAGCTAATTGCCTCATTATTCAGAATTAATTCACAATACCAATTACTAGAGTCATTAGCATTCAGTAGTGCTCATCTGTCAGTTAGAATCTTCTTTCCTACATTATCGACCATTTTTGGTGGGCAAACAGAAGCAACCGAGCATCACTTTTAATTTCTCAATTTGCTTTGGTCCCCAAATGATTGCAAACATATTTGCTGTGGGTCTCAAAAGCAATAGACTTAGGAAGCTGCCCCAGTTTAGTGCAATAATTAGAGGTGAATACATTACTGCTTCAGTGCCAGATATAACTAGTTATTTATGTGATCAATCACAAGAAAAGAGGGCACATCAGGAGCAATGGGAGAAATAAAAAACCAGCTGGGTACTGGGATTGTACACTGCAAGATGTGGTAGGTTCATGTTTTCCTCAAGGGTCAATGGAATTTTATTTGTTGAATTGCTCAATATAGGAGGCCATTCAGCCTATTATGGCCATAATGGTTCTTTGCAAAAGGAATCAAATTAGTCACATTCCCTTGCTGTTTCTTCACAGTCCTGCTCCAACTCCCTTCTGAGAGTTCCTATAATCTGCATCCATCATCTTTGCAGCTCAAGTCATAACTGTCAGTCTGCCTCTGATTTCCATCCAGCCTCACTTGAATACCAAAGATCATAACCTCACTATACAAGAAAGAAAGGGACACATAATTTATGGCAATATCATTACTGCCACCTGCTACTTCAAGCCAAGGATTTGCTTTTGTAAATAACCACTCTAGACTGGTTCAGGCTAAATAATCATTGAAAGAAGCATGGTTCATGGCACTTTACCAACTGTTGTAATCAGAATAAATGCATTCCTGTTGAAATACAAAGCAATGAAGAAAAATAACAACCATAAAGCAACAGTTGTAATTGGGGTGATAAAGCATTCAAACTAGAAGCATTAACAAAAAGGAAACAAAATAAAGAGAAATCTAAATGCATAAGGCAATGCTTTCAATGCAATTACTGTAAATGTCAATGTGTTTTGAGGTTCACAGATTCTACAAGAGGGTTTGTAGAAGTTGAAACATGGAAGACAGAAATTGGCAAGATCAGTTAGGTTTAACTGCTTTCTACAGAGAGTGGTTGATCTGTGAATTTGACTTCTGAATGGAAGCAGTGCAGGTTGATTGCTTCAGCAGATTCAAGAGAGAGTTAAAAAGTAACTGGAAAAATAATTGTAGGACCAAGAAATACAATGGAGCAGATTTTTTGAGGTGTGACAAAATAATACAAGGCAGACCTTGGGAATATGCGCTAGTGTATGCTTCCTCACATCAGACAGCAAGAAAGTATTCAGTTAACACCATCTAAGTATAATATATATCACTTTCAGAGTTACAAAATTAAAATTCTAAACCCAAGTATTAGCCTGGTTAAGAACTTAAACAAAATACAAGTAAAGAAATTCAACAACGTCATCTTATAGAAACATGTTAGTATATTCATGGGGAGATGGAAATGGTAGTGCCAATGTTCCTGTACGAATAATCCAGGCTGATCCCTGGACATGTGGGCTCAAATACCACCACAGTAGCTAGTAGCAATAAAATTCAGATAAGAAATCTGTAACTGAAAGCTACTGTGAGTAATGGCAACCGTCATCAATTGTTATAAACACTATCTGGTTCACCACTGCCCATTACAGAAGGAAATCTGTCATTCTTACCTGGGTTGGTCTACATGTGACTTCAGACCTATAGCAACATGATTGACTATAAACTGCCTGCCATCCAAAATGGTCTAGCAAGCCAGTCTGTTCAAATGCCATTTGGGATGGGCAACAATTGCTGGTCTTACCAGCGACGCAGAAACCCCATGCACGAATAGTGAAAAAGAATCAACTTATTGCTGCTGCTTTGGAAACCTGAGTTTTGCTGGTGCTAGAACCATGATCAAACCATCTAAAGTCCAAATGATCTGCAGGCCCCCTTAACCAGTGAGAGTAGTTTTAAATAAGATTGACAATGGAAGGGCAGAAATAAAAGCAGAAATGGTAGATGTTAACTTTTCAGATTTGATAAAACATCGTGAGGGCTCATATTGCATAGAATCCCTACAGCATGGAGGCACGCATTTGGCCAATCGAGTCCTGCACATCCCTGGACAATTTTACATGACTAATCCACCTAACCAGCACATCTTTAGACTGTGGGAGGAAACCAGAGCACCCAGAGGAAATCCACACAGAACCCCACATGGAGAATGTGCAAACTCCACACAGACAGTTGCCCAAGGCTGGAGTCAAACCTAGGTACCTGGCGCTGTGAGGCAGCAGCGCTAACTACTGAGCCACTGTGCCACCATAATTTGTTGTCTGATAAAGCTAACTGTTGAAACATCTCTATTTTGAGTACGTTCAAGATGCTTCTCACTCTTTAGAATGGTTCCTGTATTTTATTATTAGCAGCAACAGCTTCACATTTACGTTCTTCAATACTTGCAGTGGACAGTATGAAATCTCAACCCATCCTTGTTCAGCATGCAAAAAGTTATCATTCACTTGGTCAGGATAATCTCATCAACAAATGAGTTGCTGACTGCTGATTAGTCATCTGGCTTTCTGGATACTGGCAAGTATGAACTGAAAACCAAGGGGATATTTGCAGTCATATCACATCTTGCACCCTCAATTGAGCAATTTCTACTGCTCCTCTTTAAAGCCACCCACCAGTCTATAATCAGAATTTTCTTCGATGCTGATCACAGTGATTCCACTTTCAAAAACAATCTCTGATCCATTCCAATGAGAATATACCACAGGTACAATCAGACTTGCCTATTTGTTGTTGTTGATTTTCTTAATTTTACCATGCAATCCATTCCCACTGACATCTGTTTACTTTACACCATAGAGTGCCTTCAAACCATGCTAACATGATTAAAAAAAATACATTTTCAATGTAAAGTTAAACAATAACCTAAGTTACGAAATGAGTAAGATGTAAAATGTTTAATTTTGCTCAGTGCTTTATCCTTGTCATCTCTGTTACATCTGAATAATTAAATACCTTGATTTGGTAAACTTGATGCAGTTTACATCACTTTCATAGTCCAAATGCTCTGTTAAATGATATCAAAGCAATACAAGAGACTAGGATGAAGTTGCCAGAATGTGCATCATGTTCAGTTAACAATTGGCAAGCACCAAGCATGATGGAACAGACTGACTGACAGATTCGTTTACAACTCTTTTGATAACCAAATTGCTACAGTTGTTCCTAAATTAGCAATTTCAGTAAAATTGTCACACTGGTATATTATGCTATGTTTTTCTGTGGTCTTAAGAAATACTGTTGGTACCAAATAGCAGGCAGGTTTACCCTACTTGAATTTTGCCCATGATATCATGATGTACACAAAATTCATTTGGCAAGTGGAAAACACAGGCCAATGCTAGGGATGGCACAACAAATAAAGGGATGACCTTCTGGAGTGCTGAATTTCAATTTCACCGAAAAGTTTTCATGCAAAACCCTAACCTATCTTTTCTCTTCTCAGATGTTAAGCGATGAGCATTTTCTGAAAGGATAGCTTAAAAACGAAGTCCTCTTTTTAATGTGAGGAAATAAACAGAATTACTGTTTACACAGCAGTACATAAAACTAAGGAATTTTTAGGGATTCTCCAGAGGCCCTTTTAAGTTGACCAGGTCCTACTCTCAATGTGGCTTCCTAGACTGCGGAAAATGGGATTTATTTGATTTAAACGGCTGCTAAATTTAGACAAAAATCGACTGGCAGAAATATAGATACATTTTTCAGAGTATTTTTCCACTATTGGCAATGGATTTCCTCCTGGTCATAGGCTTGTCCCAGGACATTAAATGCCTGCAAGAAAGAAGAATGGAAATGTTTAGTATATCATATTCCAGCCTATCAAGTTTACGGACTTTTAAGCTGTTAAAGTAATTTCAGATTCAGATGCAAGCATCCCAATATTAACATTGGGAAATAAACTGTTCTGCTTGCTCCCCTAATGCAGCAACTCTGGAAATACATTAATTGTAGAAAAGCAGTAATGGTCAATACAGTGTACAACAGTGGGCAGATCTGGCCATGTTCTCTAAATGAACAAAACACTTTCATATTACAGATGGTTCAAAGCAGAATTCTAGTATTATTTCTGTACGATGATCAGTTGTATTTTCTTCTCTGCTATGAACCAAACTTCAATTTATGCCCTAACACCTTTAAATAGCTTGATAATAAATCAAACTGAGAATGAGAACAGGATGCCAGCAAACTCATCAGTAACTCTGAACAATCACAAACATGGCACATACACATGGTATGGATGGGCATAGTTTCACGATGTTTAAACCTGTAAATTCTCATTATAAGATTTTATTGAATCTGTTGAGCAAGGGTGGCAAACACTTGGCAATAGCACATATTGTAATCTTCAGTGCACCAGAGCCATGCGCATGTGCTAAGTCAGTCTTTCACAATGATTGTATTGAGGTCGGAACAAACGGTGCTCCAGATGGAATTAACCTACATTTCTCTCTGCACTGCTAGCTTTGTTTATTTAGTTTGCACCTGCGGGACAGTGTGTGAATGAGTTATAAGTTAACCAGATGCATCTCAACAGGAATTAGAGTAAAATGATAAAATAATTATCAACTGTTAACAGAAAAAAAAGGTAATTTGGAAGCAACTAAAACTCTATGGTCTACCAAATATCTTGCCTTAAGAAGTTATTCTTTGTATTCAACGAAAGCTGAATATGCATCGAAGGGAGCCCAAGTTTACTTCTCATCAATTATGTTACATATTTTAAGTTGACACAAGATCGAATCTGCTTTGCACTGAAACAAGAAGTGTTCTGTAACTAACCCGTCAATAATGAATTCTTTGGAAAGCAATGAGAAGAACAGAATGGTTACAGCACAAAAAGAAGCCCAGCTGATTTGGTGTTTCTGTGGTATATTTCTATAGGACCAATTCACCTTGAGTTACTCTCTGCCTTTTCCCTTTCCCTCAGGACAGCACATTCAACTCCCCCTTGAAGCTTCGATTGAAGCTGCCTCTGACACACCCTCGGGCAGTGCATTTCAGATTCAAATATTTGTTCTGTGAAAAAGCTTTTTCTTACTCCACCATTGCTTATTTTGCCAGTTACCTTAGATTTTGCTATGTTGTTCTTGATTCTTCCACCAATGGGAAAAGTTTCTCTCGATCTACTTTCTCTAGACCCCTCATAGTATGGAATGAGTTGATCAAATCTCCATTCAACCTTCTCTTCTTCAAGAATCTCAACAATCCTCTTCTCCAAGAATCTCAACAATCCTCTTCTCCAACAATTCTAAAGCTGTGTTTCTCCAGTGTTTGATATATTTTATGTACTTGGTTTGCCTCAGAGCATTGTAGAGATGACATTGGCTTCTAAATCTATATTAGGATTATATGTTCTAAGTTTATATAAGTTTCTAAGTCTATAACAGGATTATTTACATTCTTTAAAATAGCTCAGCAATCACAAAATGTCTGCTGTCATGCTTATTCCAGCTCAGGTTTTAGATCTTTTTGTTTATTTTGGCTCTGAGCCATCATCCAGACTTACCCTATCAAGCATAGGGATCATAAGATTAAGTATTGCGACTCTTATAATCGAACAGAGAATAATGGAACACATCAACAAAACTCTCCCATTTAACTACATTACTGAATGTCCTCATCCCTCATGAATTCTCATGAATATTTTCCGCACCTCCTCTAATGCCTTCTCATTCTTCCTAACCTGTGGAGCCCAAAACTAGCTACAGTTCTCCAGTTGATCCCAAATCAGTGCGTTATGTAGGTTTAATGTCACTTTCTTGCTTTTGTACACCATGCTCCTATTAGCAAAGGCCAGGATGCTATTGCTTTCTTAAATGTTCTCCCAACCTGTCCAACAACCTTCAATGATTTATACACATCTACACCCAGATCCCAATCCTCCTGCATTGCCTTTGAATTATACCCTTTTTTTAGTATAGTTTATCCACGTTCTTCCTCCCAAAATTAATCTTCTCGCTTATTCTATCAATTCCTGTCTATGTCCTTTTGAAGTTCTACACCATTCACTACTGTTCACAATACTGCCAGTTTTAAATCTACCACAAATTCAGATAATGTGCCCTATACACCGAGGTCAAGATTAATTAGGAAGAGCAGGGTTCCTAACACTGACCCTGGAAGAGCTGCACAATAAATCTTGCTCCAGTTCGTGAATCACTACTTCATTTTGTGTCACTCATTCAGTTTCATATGCATTTTGCTCCTGTTTTATTTTCATCCCTTGAGCTCTAATCTTGCTCATAAGTGTTTGGTGTGGCACTTATCAAATGATTAAGGGAAGTCCACATACACCATATCAACAGCATAAGTAAAGCTACTAAATATGCTAACATGGTAGCTATTTTATGCATAAACAACCATGAAATAAATGAATAGTAAATTATTGGCTGAGGGTTGAAATGTTAATTGTGACACTTTAAGAGCTCTCTGCTCAACCTTGAATAATGCTTTGAGATCAATCATTATCTTGGTTGTGTCCTTAGAGGTCATGTAAAAGGTTGTCATGTTCAACATCACTGGGAATGATAAAAAAAACTCTCTCTCCACCTGGTTCAATTTTTGTAAAAATGCAAAGAATGTCTTAATCTATCTACGGCAGCTCAAAGGTTATTTTAAACCAACAAAATAATCATTTGAAACCAAGAGAAGCTGAATGCTGAATAATACAATTTGTGTTCTTGCTTTCCATAATTTCTTTCACATTATACTCCACTCTACATCAGAGTGCAACCCAGGGCAACAGACCTGTGGGAATTTCACAAGAACTGCTCCTCAACTCTCTTCAACCCATTATGTCCTACTGACTTTGCTTCTTATGTCAAATTAGGTAACCACACCTGATATCTTTTTAAGCTTCACCCAATATTTACTTTTCACATTTGAATTGGACAAGGCTTAAAAATATATTTTTTTTAAATTCTGTTTTCACAACATATCGTGTAATAATTCCAGGCTAATGTGCAATGCCTTTTGATCTTTTCTGAATGCTAATGTCTGAGAGACATCTTCAGTGATGACACAGATGATCTTCTTTCCTGATACCACCCCCTGTCAGTCGATGGGTTTCATTGTTTAATGAATTTGTGCATCAGAAAGTTGCCTTTCAGTTTGCCTAACGTGGATAGATCCGGTGCTGTGTAACAGTCTAATTATAATTTCCACGGATGAAGGGAAGACTGAAATGAAACTCCTGTCAGCACGATGTTTAATCCAATAGTCAGTCTATCCGACTGTTTCCTTCCTCTGGAATGGCTCACCCAATTAATACTCATTCAAACTTCATTAGATGATTACAAGGTTTTGTTAGCAATGTTATTTTGCTTCCCTTCCCTTCTGTGCTAATTTTATGTTGCTGCTTTTCAAAATAGGCAAAATAGTCAAAAAGAAAAATCACCACTGTGAACGGATTGCTCACAATCAGCAGAGATGCCTTTGGGTTTTAAAGGCAGTGGGAATTGAATTAAAGAGTCAGAAACTACTGTTTGCAAAAACAAATCCAACATAGAACGTCCAAAGCTGTACAATTTCCTGATTACTTTTGCTGGGGGTCAGTTAGCTCAGTTGGCTGGACAGTCAGTTTGTGATGTAGAGACACGAACAGCATGAGTTCCATTCCTGTACTGACTGAGGTTACAATGAATGACTCTCCTTTTCAACCTCTTCCCTCACCTGAAGCATGCTGACCCCCAGATTAAACCACCACCAGTTGCCTCTCTCTCTCCAATGGGAAAGCAGCCCTATGATCTGATCAGACTGTGGTGACTTTACTTTCTACCTTTGATAATGTGCCAAAAATAATTTAATTTTCCACAAGATATCTCATCGTAGATCTGTGCCCAATAAATTAAATGTGAATTTGCATCTTTAGGTAATTATTTTTCTTTGCTCTTGATATTGAGATGTTGCAACAGAAGAATGGCTTGCATTTATATTACAGCCAATGATATACTAGTTACTGTTGTAATGTAGGAAACACAATAGCCTCTTTTGGCACAACAAACTCCCTAAACAGTAATGCAGTAAGGACCAGATAATTGTTTTGGTAAAATTATTTGAAAGATCAATATTGACTCCAACACTGGGATAATTCCATGCTATTCTTTGCAATAGTATCGTAGAATTTTTTCAAGTCCAGGTGAGAGTTGACAAAGTCTTTGTTCAATATCACATCCAACAAATGGCACCTTTGAGACTGTTGCATCCCCACTGTATTGCACTGGAGTATAAATCTGGATTTTTGTTTTTAAGTCTTTGCAATGAGGCTTGAATTCACCACCTCCAATCACAGAGTTTAGTAGACAATAAGCAGCCAATCCCTACAAGACTGTTAGCAGGTTTTATTTGACCAGCGGCATCACTGCCAAGCTTTATTCTGATCCAAGTGGCATCTGGGCTAAGCAGTGCACACGCTTCACTTAAAGAAACATTTTAAAGAGATGAGAAATTTTTTGAATTTCCTGATTACATTTTCAAGGCAAGTAAGAAAGGCAATTATGTTCTAAAGAAAGGTCATTGGACCTGAAATGTTAACTCTGCTTTCTCCTTACAGATGCTGCCAGACCTGCTGAGTTTCTCCAGCAATTCTGTTTAGGTTAAAGAATTTTTTTTTGCTACCGCATAATTTATTCTTTGACAATCTGGTCGTTATCTCATTGCTGTTTTGGGATCTTGCTGTTCACAAATTGACTGAAATGATTCCTGTATAACCGCTGCTCAACAATACTTAATTGTCCATAAAACATGTGGAAACATCTAGAGGTTGTGAAAGGCACTATACAGATGCAACTTCTTTCTTATCTGGCATTCATTAGCAAGTATTTTCTGACGGAGGCACTTAAAGGTGAATAGGAATCAGGATCCTTCTAACAGTTCTTCTTTCCTCTGTGGATTTGAAGTTCAAAGCCAAATTGCGATGCTCTTACTGCCAACCCTATGCAGCTCAACTACCCCAACACTGCAGGAATCATATTTAGGCTTTTCCAAGGATTTATGGCACTCTCACACCAGGTGAAGAGAAAAGTATGCAAATGCTTACCACCTGACACACTTAGAGAGTTCAGAATTTTATTCCTTTTTTTTCATGGAATGTGGCCTTCCCTATTTCCCCTCCAATAAGTGGTGGTGAGCTGGCACCTTAATCTGTTTGCAGTACCTAGGATCTCGGTAGACCCAAAAGGTTCTGAGGAAATAACTTCCAAGATTTTGATCCACTGAGACTGAAGGATATGACCTGAGGGTTTAAATGTCTCAGATTCCATCTTAATTCAGGCACATGAAGCATGGCATGCGAAGAGAAGTATTTGTAATTTAGTGACCAAATAGCTTAGTATTAGGCCAGGCCCTGAAGTCCCTGTGAATATAATATTTGCGTATATTAGTAGCTGTAATAATGTCTGTTGGATTTTTCAATGCCAGATTATCCACGTTATAGGTTTTAAACTACAAAGAATAATCAGAGCATCGCACTTCAAGTGAAGATACCCTGCTGGGGGCAAAATGCATATTACAGGGCACTCCTACCAACCCTGTCATGGAGAGATATATTTGACACAGGTAGATTGATCAAGTCGGTTTTTCCCTCTTATTGTTTCCTTCATCATCTGATGTAAACACAGTTTAACGTTTATATTCTTTATGACTTGACCAGCTTGGTCAGTGATGGTGCTAACCACCGACTCTCGGTATTGAACATTGAAGTCCCACCCAAACTACGTTCTGTGTCCTTGCCAGCCTCAGTTCTTACAAGAGGCATCAAGCCTGCTGTGTTTTTGGAGTCACATGTAGGCTAGCTGAGGTTGGGTCATTAAGTATATTCAATGCTGAGATAGATAGATTTTTAACTTGTAAGGAAATCCACAATTATGGGGAAACACAGGAAAATGGAGTTGAGAATTATCAGATCAGCTATGATTTCATTGAATGGTAGACCAGACCTGATGGGCTAAATGGCCTACTTCTGCTCATATGTCTCATGGTCTTATGAAGTGAGAACGGTTGATTTCCTTTTCATAAACAACATTATAGGGAACTAAATGAGTTATTTTAATGGCAATCAGCAATGGTTACCATTCCACTATATTTCACTTCCAAATTTGTTAATTGGATTCAAACTTCTCTCTCCACCTTGGTGGGATTTGACCCTTGCACTTTAACCTGTGCCTCTGAATAACCAGTTTAATTACGCTACCACTACTATCACCATTAGCACTGCTGCCTCACAGCGCCAGGGACCCAGGTTCGATTCCATTCTCGGGCGACTGTCTATGTAGAGTGGGCACATTCTCCCTGTGTCTGCATAGGTTTCCTCCGGGTGCTCCAGTTTCCTCCCACAGTCTAAAGATGTGCAGGTTAGGTGAATTGGCCATGCTAAATTGCCCGTAGTGTCCAGGGATGTGCAGGCTAGGTGGATTAGCCATGGGAAATACAGGGTTACATTGTTAGGGTATGGGGGTGGGTCTGGTTGGGATGGTCTTCAGAGGGTGGACTCAATGGGCCAAATGGCTTGCTTCCACACTGTAGGGATTCTCTGATGCTATGATTGTCATCATGCCACCATGTTCAGAAATGAGATCAGACTTTGTATCAAATCTTTTCACCATACACATGCATAAAATTGAAGAAACCTTTTAAACACAAAGAATTACTTCAGTGATGAAGGAACACAACTCTATACTTACCCCAGTTTCATCTGATTTCATGTCAGTGAGATGAGTCCAGCATTTCTTTATTTTTGTTGCTGTAACTAAAATTTCACCATGGGTCTATTATCAAGCTGAGAAAACCCATACAAAATCTACGAATAAGAGATCATTCTATTTCCTATGCCCTTTGAATGTTACTCCACAGCAATGAGCACAAAATCCCATCAGTGGGAAACCAGTCGGTTGGATCTCTCCTCAGACAACTTCATGTCAGGGAATTGGTGAAGGAGTCCACAGTCGAATGGAGGGAATTAAAATAACTAAAACAGGCTGACATGACATAGTGCATAGTGAAGGCGATGTGTCTAACAATGTTGCTGACCTAATCACTGTGCCAAGGTTTTAATTTAGAGAGTGAGGAGCTCCTTTAGTATAAATACTTCTCCTCACAACAGTGCTCCTCCATGAGGTTCGTACATCTACAAGCAATTCCAATCAGCTTCCCACTAGGGCTGTAGAGAGCAAAACACTCCAATCACATCAAGATATCTTAAGCATCCTGGATTTGTGAAATAAAACAGGCAGTGTTATCCAATGGGGCTTAACTTGTATCATCACATTGACTCCTCTACTATAGCTGACCCAATCTGGGCCTGACTATGGAGCACTTCATGCTGTCAGCAAAACAGATATCCCTCTCCTGGCACTTGATGAGCAGAAAAATGCACAAGGGCAAAATATGAAGCAACTACCCAACAGTCCCATTGTGGAGTCAAACACAATTATGGGTCTGAGGAGTAAAGTTTGAAGATGGTTTATAAATGTTACTTCCTCCCAAAATGAACTGGCATTACGGCCTTTAGTTTACTCCTGGGGACATTCTTGAGAATACAGCCTGCACATGTTGCTGAATTTACTGACTGTTTTCTTGCCAGAGAGCAGGGTCTGTTGCTATTGCCTGCTGGCTGTGAGGGAAAAAAAATCAGCATGACAGCTTGACAAATAAATGTTTTGGCAACTCAAAATCAGGCTAGGGATTTTTCAGCAAAGACTTATTGCAGCAAATGACCTCGAGCTGTTTTCTAAGATAATGAAATAATATTATCCATATATTAGATGGGGGGGAGAAAGAAACGGTGCTGAAATACTTTTTAACATCAACGTTTACCACATGACAGATTGGGTTTAAATGACATGAACTGGAGGGGCTACTGTCTGTCTTAATAATTTCAATGGCTATGAGGTAGAATTGTGTTTATTTTAATTGCACTGGTCAGGAAAAGGAAAATCTGGGATGGATTGAAATTTCACTGAACATATTAATTCTTTTATCACTTGAATTACATTAAATTTCAGGCACTCAGATTCAGATGTAGTCACATTTAAGATACAAGTTGTCATCTAGTACATGTGCAGTCTAGGAATTGCCACAAAAATCTGTAAATCTAGCTGAAACACAGTAACAAGGATAGATGTTCTACTTAATATTATCTTTCCATTCAAGACCAATTCTGTTCTGGATCAGCGTGGGATTATAGATTGCCCAACTCTTGTCTGATTCCCACTTACATTACAGAATTTCAACCAGTACAAACAGGGGTCCAAAATCTTTGAAGGAAATTGGGAACTTGAACACAGTGTAATAAAATCGCAAAATGAGAAAAGCTGCAATGGTAAAAGGGACCATGAAGCTGTTGTTGCAAAAACCCAACAGATCTATTAATGTTGTTGAAAGAAGAAAAACTGCTCTCTTCATCCAGTTTGATCAATAAATGACTCCAGTTCCACAGCAACAGGACTGTGGGATCGTGTTCAATAATGACCAAGATCAGTGAGTGGTGAAAATAGCCTCTTTATTGAGCGTCCGCAGTGGCACAGTTCAAGGAGGTGATGTAATCCAAAGTACAGTCTTACAGTAACCTCTTTTATACGCAGTGTTTACACACATTAAAATTTTAGCACTATGGTGTCACATAGTTGTATCTATTGTGCATAGGTTTGTGTGACATCTGTCCTGGGAAGCAGGAGATGGTTTAAGCACTTGCTAAATGCTGGCTGTTACTCCTGATGGGGTTGGAATGTCTCTCCGGTCTGAGTTTGCATAATTAAGAGGTGTTAGTCCTTTTGTATTTAAAGTTAGTAATGTTAGTAAAAATACTAGTCCTATATGATCTAAATAAGTGAGAAATTATACATGTACCAAAATAAAGTATAAAGGATATTAAAATGATCTCCTGCAGCAGGATGGTGAGATTTCATCTATTATTGCCAGTTTTTGACAGTTCCTACACATTCATTCATGCAGTTTCACAGAAGCGTTGTTTTGGCAGTAAGTTTCTTAAAGGGGATAGTGGCCCTATTTAATATGCATTTAAAAAGTATAAATCCATACGTTAGTAATCCTAAATAAAAGTTAGAAATAGGTAGAGACAGTAAGAACTGCCGATGCTGGAGTCAGAGAAAACAAAGTGTGGAGTTGGAGGAACACAGCAGGCCAGACAGCATCAGAGGAGCAGGAAAACTGACGTTTCAGGTTGGGACCCTTCTTCAGAAAATTTTCTGACCCGAAACGTCAGCTTTCCTGCTCCTCTGATGCTGCCTGGCCTGCTGTGTTCCTCCAGCTCCACACTCTGTTATCTTAGAAATAGGTAGTACAGCTTTATAGAAATTGGTAGTGTATAAGTAAATTTCAAAGAGATAAAAAGCAGCAGACTTCAGGGACATGAGAGATAGTAGGAACTGCAGATGCTGGAGAATCCGAGACAACAAGGTGCAGGGTTGGATGAACACAGCAGGCCAAGCAGCATCATAGGAGCAGAGAGGCTGACGTTTCGGGCCTAGACCCTTCATCAGAAAAGGGGGAGGGGAAGGGGGTT
>NC_063354.1:35656575-35724042 GCF_021869965.1 Rhincodon typus
TCCTATGATGCTGCTTGGCCTGCTGTGTTCATCCAGCCCTGCACCTTGCTGTCTCGGATTCTCCAGCATCTGCAGTTCCTACTATCTCTTACTTGTTTGAAGAATGGTTTTATTGGGTTTGATCCTGCTAACAGGGAAGTCAGGTTTGGCAGTATGAGTTGCTAAATCAACCTATAGCACTAAAAGGTTATTCATTTGAACTTGATGTACCTGAGTGTTTCTTTAAATATTCAGTTTGGCATACATTGAGAGTCTGAGAATGCTACATTTAAGTACAACAAAACACATGCAATGATTAGAATTTTTCTTTAATTTCACTTATTTTTCTAATCAACCTGTTCAGAGATGTTGTTACACACCTCTGGAGCAGGTGGGACTTGAATCACTGCCTCCTCATCTGGGGTAAGGACTCTACCACTGCACCACAAGAGGTGCAATGATTAGACTGCTTTATCTAGAGGACTGAAGTAAGGTCAGATACAATGGTTACATTTTATCATTGACTTGATACAGCTCAATGACTATTGTGATACAATAAAGTCAGACAAAGCAATTAATACACTTGCTCCAGACCAAATAGGGCTTGAAGCTGGTATCAAGTGAATAAAAAATTATCTGAGAGTATACTCCAGTGATGTCCAAAAATGTGTCAGCTCACAAACAATGTGAGGATCAAATACCTTAAGAATATGTGTAATATTGTAGCAAGCTGAAGCTTCAATAGAAGAGGAGGAGGACTTAGTCGAGGAGTTTCTGTTTTGGACACAAGCAGCAATCTTTGAGTAATTTAGATTCCATTCAATCTCATTTGGATAGTGTCAAAACTATCAGGCAGCAATTTAGAACATGAATTTCAAAAAAAACTTGCATTCAAAAATGTTCCTTGATATATTTAAGAACAACAACCTAGGGCAGGTTGTATTATGAAGCCGAAAGTGGGAGTTTTCACAAGAAATAAGAATTTAGGTCTGATGGTATCATTCATTTCTTGCAAATAAACATGTCTTGAATAAATGGATGTGATTGTACAGAACAATTTGTTACTTTCATAAACTAAATAAAAAATTAAAATCTTTTTAAAATCACCTCGTGGAACCCCAATGTCTAAACATGCAAACAAATTGTGGAAACTTACCATGGTGATTACTTCTTTTGTTCCTATGGATGCCAAAGGAATTAAGGTTTAAGATGATGAAGGAAAATGGAGTTGAGATACTGGATCAGCCATGACCTTGTTTGATTGTACAGCAGGCTCCAAAAACCAGATCCTATTTCTTATGTTCTTATTTCAATGTTAAGAGGGTCTACTTATACATGGGGGGCTCAATTACAGCATGATTTTTACGTCAATGCAAAAGATCACAGAAACTTAACTTGTGGAAGACAAAACAAAACAAAGAAATACGAATGCTGGAGATCCAAAACAAACAGAAACAGAAAGTTTTGGAGAAACTCAGCAGGTCTGATAGCACCTGTGAAGAGAGACACAGAATTAATATTTTGAGGCCAGTATAACTCTTCTTCAGAATCTATCTATCCATGCCTTAAAAATAATTAATGATACTGTCTTCATCACATTCTCAGGTTGAGACAGTCCTTTACACACTTTGAAATAGTTTTCCTATTCATGCTTAACCAACTTACATTAGTGCCAAGACCCACAGTTATGTTGCCAGGACAGGTAGTTAACACAGTCTGAAGAGAGAAGGATGAGGTAGATGAAAATTGTGGAATACTCAGGAAAACTCAAGGAAAAGCTGAAATTGATCTAAACAAATTTAGGAGTCAGGGCTTGAAATGTAATGTGCAGCAGGCTTCAAGTTGCCTTCAGGGTCAACTTATAAAAGGCCTAACAAATTTGGCAATAGGATTGGTATGAATGGTTTTGCAAGTGCAGCATACCTCTTTGCTCTGCAAAATTTGGAACAGTTGTGTTTGTCTGATGCCATAAAACATACACTGCTTCATAAAATTTGGGATCTTATGAGTTTATGCAACAGTTAGTACCCAACATGGAAAACCACAAGGTGTGTGACTGTTGGTGATCCTATTTATCATTTTGTTGGAAAAAACAACACTTCAACTAACTCCAAAAATTTTGCCCACCTGAAAGTTCATATACTTCAAGAATTTCAGATTCTTGTTTTATTTCTTGATGTACACAAATTCAAAATGGTCAGCAAATACCAGCTTGTAAACATGATAAGAACTATTTCTGTACAAAAAAAATGTAGATCAAAAGGCTGAAAACGATCTGGAAAATCTGCTTAGTTGATTCTAGGTGGAAGACCTACTGAAACTTCTGTCTATTAACACTGTCTGAGCAGAATACATCCTACGTGGCAAATACTAATTGAAACTAACAATGCTAAAAAATCTGAAGGTACTTAAGCTAACATGATAGCAGTTCTGAAGTTAGATTTCTCAGTATCAATATGGAGAATGTAAATGACAACATGTACATGCATAAAAAATTTAATTTCAAATTCTTATTAATCCAGTAGATGTAATATGGGACTGAAATTTGGCAAAAATGTGTGGGGGATGACTTCAGGTTAGAATAAAAGTTGTTGAGATGTAAACCCAGAATTACACAAAGTCCTGTCAGCTTCTCAATGGGCACATTTAGTTAAAATTACCTCCCCCCTCCCTTGTAGTTTGTCACCTCAGTAGTCTGGTAAACCTGACATTTGATTGTGACAAAAAAAAGAAAAAACTATGAATTCATTCTTCAATTGTAATTTGCTTCTCAGCATTCTACACCACCAACAGTCGATAGGAAAGCAGATTGTATATATAATTAGTAAGCAAATAGGTGTTGCTGAATGTGCACAGTTAGATAAAACCAGGTGCAAATGGAAAATGTTTAAGTGCACGGGTGCTAATGTAATGTGGAAGATGGAGCATTGTACTATGACTATCGGTATATTAAGCATATTTTTAAGAATATTGTACAAAGTGTAGTACAGACATTGAGAAATGGTCCAGAAATGCTTGACACAGCAAAAGAGAAATTTGCAGACAGTTGCAGAGGATGATTATTTTTCTATTACTAACCTGAGAACCCTTAGGCAACATACATATTACTGAAGAAATTTGCGCGATGTACCAACTATGAGGCAAAACTGATAGGAAGTCAAACTTTGTTGTCAATGGAAGAGCAGTGGCTGCATGAAGACCAAACTCTCAAAAGTGAAATTTCCAAAGGCAATGGAGCAGGAAGACTGGAAGAACCACACATGACATTGACCTCCAGCACGACATCACGCGTAAGCGGCGTGATGACGTTTTTGCGACGCGATGACGTTTTTCGACACAAGTTACATCATCACGACGCGAATTACGTCATCGCATCGCATGGTTACGGAACAGGAGAAGACTTTGCCGAGCAACAGGGCCCCTTGTCATAAAACCAACAAGCAACTGTAAAGGGGAGCACCTCAGCAGCTGTGATCATGTTGCTTAACATCATCAGAAATGTACTTTGGGTTCTTCAATGGCCAACTACTGAATCAAAGTTTGAATATTAATGACACTGGCTGCTTCTGTGATTAACTGCTGCTTAAGAAACCAAATAGCATTGACTTGAAAATGTTTATCCTGAGAGGCATCTGGACCATTGCTGAGTGTAATGTTCCTTGGAAAAATCAAGCTGACTCTCTGTCTAATAATGTTTATTGTATGGATGGAATTGGCTTCTCTTTCAACATTAAGCTGAATAAGACAGTTCCTGTAAGTGACAGATATAAATGGTTCACTGTGTGCTCATACAACTGATATTCTCAAACTGAAACCTCATGACTTACAATTGTTTCTTGAAAGAGAGCTTTGATTTATTGTTTCATTTTGTGCCATATTGATAAAACTGATACACAACATTTGGCATAGATTGACAGAATGCTACCAGAATATCAACTTCTTTTCCTCAGGGAGAGTGCATTAAATTGGTATAAACTGTACACTTTCATTTCTCTCTTCTGTCTCCTCCTTCTTAATCTTGCACACCATTTACTAAATCCCAAGCCAAATTGTGAAGTATGGAACTCAACACTAATTCCCTTCTTGTTAATATGTTTACTCCCAAAAGGCAGCATGACGTTTCTGCCTCCTACCAACCCAGTGTCCCAGCAATCTCCCTTTATGAGTGTTCTAAAGATACTTTCTAATCAACCTGATAAGAGACATTATTATATACCTCTAGAGCAGGTGGAACTTGAAAGCAGACATCCTAGCTCAGGGGGAGATATACTGCCACTGCACTACAACTGCCCTTGTACTAGTCTTCAAAATAATGAACGTCCTTTACCTGTATAGCTTAATTATATAATTAACAAACCATGAATGCATGCAATTCCCAAATCGTGAGATCAAGATTTGTGATGTGAATGTAAAGAATTTTTTTTTAATATGAGTTGATTGACAAAGATTAAAATGGAATTGTTCAGAGTGTAGAGATAATAAAAGCAATTGCTGTCATAGTGATTCCACTCGAACTCTGAAAGTGGCAGGATCTGTTAAAGGGAAAAAAAATCTCAAATCTCTGCTGACTACTGGCTGTGCACTGTGCTAAGCATATGGAGAGACTGAGGTGAGGTTAATGGCATGTTTATAAAATGCCAGCTGATTCTGGCAGTGGACATGATAATGACATTTCACAAAAGTTGTGTCTAACCATTTTTGTCTTGTTACATGCTCAAGCAGATGAAGCATTTTATGTTAACACAGAGTTTGATATCAAAGATCATCAAAGGTATTTGACAATTGACTAAAAGATAGCCTTTACTGCCCAGTCCTCATATTAATGAATGACTCTTTTTAGGCTTACAAGTCTACTACAGATACCATGTCATTAATGTCAGCAATGCATGACAGTGATGAAAAGTTTTGACAAGCTCTTACACTCACATAAATTAACAGGACAGAAGTAGAGGCCATTCAATCTACCTGCTCTTGTTTGAAAAGTTTGAAAAATACCTGTATGGGTAATTTTCTGAGACTCTTGCTCACAATGTGGATTAGTGGACAATAGGCATTTCTGACCTAAACCTCTGTCTAGCAAAGGTTCCCACTCTGAGAACAGAGTGACACTTAAGCCAAGAGCTCGCAGTCATTGGGAAACCAAATGCTCTCATGGCCAACTACAAAGAAGGTCTGACTGAGCAATCTAGTGATCTCTCAGATGAAAATGCTGTGCAGTAGGACTACAACTGTTTTCAGCATTCTTTACTAGACATTCGCAGCACAGAGCAGCACATTGTCCAGGCAGCCGATCACATTTAAGTATTTCCACAGATATCCAACAGGAAACAAAAAGTCACAAGGTAACAATGCTTTTAAAAATGTTTACGTGCAACAAATTAAATGTCAGGTCATATACATGGCTTGAAGACAAAGTTGAAATATTCTGAAATTTTTTAAAAAATTAAAAGATGCTTAAGAAATTTACAAATTAGTAATTTAGCAGATCTCCAAAAGTATGAAATTACTTTTTGAGGACTTTCCTTCGTTAATCAAATGTTATTAATCATCTCATTGTGGAAAAAAACCCTATTACACCAAGTTACAGCTTTTTAAGGGGAATTAAACAGCAAATGGGAAGGTGGACATTCTTACTGATTCTAGTGGTTTTGGGGATGGGGAGGACCCGGTGTGGCTGGTTCTGGTGGTTCATAGCATAACCTGAGTGACAGACTGCAATTGCAGGATTTCTACGCTAATCTTGTAATTCCTGACATCCTGAAGACAATTTCAGGGGTATAATGACAGCAAATATTGATATTTGATATTCAATTACTCCCCCCAGCACCTTACTGTCCACCTCCCTGCAAAACGTATCTCAAATTGTTCAACTGCTTTATGCACCACTTGAACTTTTGTAACTCTTGTTAGAATCCTTGCTATGCCTATAATTTGTAATGTACTCAATGTTGCAAAAGGAGAAGATCAAGAAGTCTACTTGTTCCACCATGTTGCACAGGCAGAACAAAAATATGCAATAAAGCTTTTGGCATGAAGTACTGTGTCCTATTTTATTTGTTCATGGTCGATACAATGGTAAAACTATAGCAGTAAATATACAGTAAGCTCACTGTAACATCTACTCCCTGCTCATAAACAGAAGCTGTGTCTCTTTGAAAGAAACATGACAAATGGAAAAGGATTGTTTTCTACTATTGCAGCTTGAGTGTGATGTTTTCAGTTTTGAAAAGGCAGGTACCTATTAGTAAAAATGCTCTGCTGTAATGGAGCTTAATAAAAAAAGGATAGTTGTAAATTCTGTGGTATGCTCCTCCTCTTTGTGATTTTTACAGTGCTGTACACTTTAGATCATGGAGGATAGAGCTCTGCATCTGCTGGGGATACATATCAAGCTATTTGAGAGGACAGCCAGATTATAACAAAGGCAAAATGTAACAAAATATAAGTCATAAAGCAATTCTAATTTTCTTACGTACTGCCTTTCACCACAGATCAAGAAAACATTAAATAGAAATGCAGTTTGAAAAGAATGTTGGTATGACAGGGAAAGTGAAATTATGTTTGCTGGACATCACTGTCAATCTCATAGCAATTCCCAAAGACAGCAGTTAACCTGTGTGCTCTTGCAAAGAAGAAATATTGTTTTGAGGGATGGGTGTCATTGAAGAAATATTCCAATGTTGGCCTGCTTCTCAAAATCTAAAATAATCAAAGATTAACACCCTGGTGTCACTGTATAAAAGAAAAAAATACATTTATACAACATTTTTCATCACCACAATATTTTAATGTGTCCTATATTGTCTCAGAGAAGTGCAGACATGACACTAGTTTCAAAGCTAAGACAGATTTATTTACATTACTTACAAATATCTGAAAACTTAGTGGATTTCCATATACATGGTCTCAGCTCAGTGCGTCAGATTTTTCTGGAAATCTGTTTCCTTAACTCACTAGTTCCAACCCCAGGTTTAAGCAATCAAGTACAGTTGCACAGAACAGAGAACTAACTAACCTAATCAAACACAGATTAATCAATATACATTACACTGGATTCTCCAAAGCACTTAACAGCCAATGAATATACTCATTGTTGTGATGTGAAAAATACAGCAGCTGCCTTATGCATGGCAAAATGCCACAAGCAAGTATGATCACTATCAGACAATCCATTTTTTACCTAACAAAATGTCGCAGGATGAGAGAATGGAGTAGGTGGGGAGTTTTAAAATCTGAAAATCCTATATCCCATTCCGAATCTATCTTCAATCTTTCTGCCTTTAACTGAGGTTGCAGGTTACATCCAAATCATTTGTGAAGGTGGGTTGAGTTGTGGATAGTGCGGAGGGCTGTTCTAGGTTACAAAGGGACATTGATAGGATGCAGAGCTTGGCTGAGAAATGGCAGATGGAGTTTAACCCTGAAAAGTGTGAGGTGATTCATTTTGGAAGGACAAATTTGAAAGCAGAATACGGGATTAACGGAAAGATTCTTGGCAGTGTGGAGGAGCAGAGGGATCTTGGGGTTCATGTCCACAGTTCCTTGAAAGCTGCCACCCAGGTGGACAGTTATTAAGAAGGCGTATGGTGTGTTAGTTTTCATTAACAGAGGGATCGAGTTCAAGAGCCATGAAGTTATGCTCCAGCTATACAAAAGCCTGGTTCGGCCACATCTGGAGTATTGTGACCAGTTCTGGTCGCCTTATTACAGGAAAGATGTGGAAGCGTTGGAAAAGGTGCAGAGGAGATTTACCAGGATATTGCCTGGAATGGAGGGAAGGTCTTATGAGGAAAGGTTGAGAGACCAAGGGCTTTTCTTTTTAGAACGACAAAGGTGACTTGATAGAGGTGCGCAAAAAGATCAGAGTATAGATAGAGTGGACAGCCAGAGACTTTTTCCGAGGGTGGAGGTAGCTATTACGAGGGGACATAGTTTTAAAGTGAGTGGAGGTAGATATAGGGGAGACTTCAGAGATAGGTTCTTTACTCAGAGAGTGGTAGGGGTATGGAATGCATTGCTGGAAAGGGTAGTGGAGTCGGCTTCATTAGGGGCATTTAAGCGGCTATTAGATAGGCATATGGATGATAGTATCAGGTAGGGATAGAGGTGAGATAGACCTTAGGTTTAGGGTAAAAGTTCGGCACAACATCATGGGCTGAAGGGCCTGTACTGTGTTGTACTGTTCTTTGTTCTATGTTCTATGTTACCTAGGTAACATTGTGTTTTTCAACATTTCACCTTTAATAATGATCTGCCAGCCTTCCCAGCAAATCCATCAAGGACGCGACTTGGCAGGATGAGTGCCTCAGTAGATAAGTACTTTACAACAATCTCCTGGATTTAGGTCTGATTTGAGGAGATTCTGAAATTAGGTCCCCTACTCCCAACAAGCATCACTCAACTCCCCCAAATCCCCCATTACAACCTATTCCTCAATTCCACCATACAATCCTCCATCCCTCTCCCTGCAGACCCCTGAGTCTACCCTCTCCATAAGCTAACAGCACAGGTCTTTTATTCCTGTGCTTCCAGGTACCCAGCCTTCCCACCGTAACCCTGTGTTTCTCCTCCTCGACTCCAATTGACTTGCATAGGTTCATAAAACAAAGCAGCAAACTCAGTTGATTCCACCCCTTCCTAGAGTAATAAACCCCCATCCCAATCAATTGTCCCTTCCCTAGGCACTACTGTCTTCCAAAGAATTGCCAAAGCTAGTCCTGCAACCTTCACCAACAGGCTCCCCCTTCAATTTGAAGCAATTTCCACAAAATGCACAAGAATCCTACTTTCCAGGTTCTCTGTAGCATTCCCAAAGCAGGTTCAGTAAGAAGTCATTTGGCTATCCTGTGTGAGGGAAATTGCCTGAAGATTAAACTTTGGCCATCGCCCGAGAGAAAACGTTTCTGCTCTTCTTCAGATACGAGAGAAGTCAGTTCCATCCATGTGTTCATAAGAGAGAGTTGTAGATCCTGGTTTAAATCTTCATACGACAGCTCTCCCATAGAATCTCATAGGATTTTGTACTCAAGTGTCTGAGATTATGATTGGAGCACACTTTAAACTGATTCAGAGGCTGGATTGCCACCACTGAGCTACAGCTGACTACCCTTTCAGGCACCACATTCATAAGACCATAAGACACAGGAGCAGAAATTAGACCATTCAGCCCATCGAGTCTGCTTCACCATTCAATCATGGCTGATAAGTTCCTCAACCCCATTCTCCCTCTTTCTCCCCGTAACCCTCGATCCCCTTGATAATCAAGAACCTATCTATCTCAGTCTTAAATGTACTCAATGACCTGGCCTCCACAACCTTCTGTGACAGTGAATTCCATAGATTCACCACTCTCTGGCTGAAGTAGTTTCTCCTTATCTCCATTCTAAAAGGTCTTCCCTTTACTCCAAGGCTGTGCCCTCGTGTCCTAGTCTCTCCTACCAATGGAAGCATCTTCCCAACATCCAATCTGTCCAGGCCATTCAGCATTCTGTAAGTTTCAATTAGATCCCTCCTCATCCTTCTAAACTCCAATGAGTATAGACCCAGAGTCCTCAAACGTTCCTCATATGTTAAGCTTTCCATTCCTGGGACCATTCTCGTTTAACTCCTCTGAACCCGCTCCAGGGGCCAGTACGTCCTTCCTGACATATGGGGCCCAAAACTGCACACAATACTCCAAAGGTGGCCTGACCAGAGCCTTATAAAGCCTCAGTAGTACATCCCTGCTTTCATAAAGCCACAGAATGATTACAGCACAGAAGGAAGTTATCCAGTGTGTCTGTGCTGGCTCTTTGAAAGAGCAGTTCACCTAGCACTGGTCCCTGCTTTTCCCTATAGCTTTGCACAACTTTCCTTTTCAGATAATAATCTAGTTCCCTTTAGAAAGCCTGGACTGATCCTGCCTCCACACACTCAGGCAGTGCCTTTAAGGTCCTAACCACTTGCTGTGTGAAAAAGTTACTTGTTTTAATTTGCTCCATTAAAAACCTTGCTCAGTTCTAGCTCTTTTGCAAATTGCAGACTCTTATGCCAGGATAAACTGTTTACCTCTGTTCATTCTGTTAAATCTCTTTCCGGTTTTGAAAGCCATTATCAAATGTCCATGAACTTTACCTGCTCTAAAATGATTAACTACAGCGCCTTTGGTATTCTCAACAGATGTTCTACTTTCATTCCTTCAGTTTTTCTTGGAAGTTTGGTATTTATAATCCAACCTAATGAAGTGATTTATTTAGGAAAAAACACATCACCTAAAGGATGGTTAAGTGTCAAACTCAATGGTGTAGGGCATGAATTACAAATAGGCTGTTCTACATAAGCAGGTATCGTGACCTTACCTAGAACTAATATAATATTTAAACACATATTATTGAAAAACAAAGATGTTACCATTCCTCCCTCACACCACCACCACCCCCCCAATCATCAGGACAAATGCAAGAACGGAAATTACAAATGGCCACATCAAGATAAACTACATAAGAAAAAGGGCAGTGATTGATTGACTCTGATAAGAGTTTATCTTGATGAGTGGGAGACAAAAATCTTGATCAACATACTCTCTCTTCAGTAATATTCAAGCTCTGTACTAGAAAATAACTGTTTAAACATATTAATTTTAAGTAAAGCTCAGAAAATGAAGTTGCTTCTTATACACTTTTGTACAGGTCAAATTCACTTTGAGAAGGATCACTCAGTCCAGCAAGTGATAACTGATTAATTCTATTTAAACGTGAATGTATTCAAAGTAAAAGGACACTGAAAATGTATGAAATTGGAAGTTAATACAAAAAAATGTAGAAAGCACAGATCAATCAGCATATACAGAGAGAAAAGCCAAATTGACACTTCTACAGAACCCACCCTGAATTATTTATGTTGTTTGTTTTTTCTCCCTATGTGCAGCAGTTCATAATTTTTGATATTAAGCTTCAAGAACTGCTTTCTGCCTTTAAGTCAAAAAGTCTCTAAAAGTTGACAAATAGCTTTATAAAAAATTCTGAAAGTCAACGTGCAACTGTGCAACAAGCCTGTGACCAAGACCTTCTGCTTCAATTTAGAATGTAACTCGATTTCCATTTACTAATCTTCTGGATATTTTAACTAATACCGCACATTATGCTTCATTTTCTTTACTTCCACAGTGACCTTTTTACTTAATCATTCACAGATGTAGGCATATGGTGCCCAAACCTAGCTACCCATAACAAAGTGGTGGTGAGCTGCCTTCTTGAACTGCTGCAGTGCATTTGGTGCAGGCAGACCTATACTACCATTAAGATTTTGACTCAGGGACACTGAAGGAATGGCAGTATATTTCCAAGTCTAGACAGTGAATGCCTTGGAGGAGAACTTGCAGATCATGGTGTTCTCATGTATCTTCTAGATAATAGTAGTTGCCAGCTGAGAAGGTGTTGTCTAAGGAGGCTTAGTGAATTTCTGTCATGCATCTTTGGATGGTAGTTTATCTGCTACTGAGCATCGGTGGTGGAGGGAATTAATGTTTGTGGATGTGATGCCAATCATGACTACTTTGTCCTGAATGCTGGCAAACTTCTTGAGTTTCATTAGAGCTGTACTCATCCAGGCAAGTGGGAAGTGTTCTATCACTCGCCTGACTTGGTGCCTTGTAGATGGTGGACAGGCTTTTGGGGTTTAGAAACTGTATTACTTACTCCAGGATTCCTAACGTCTGACCTGCTCTTGTAGGCACAGTACTTAAATGTCTAGTCAAGTTCCATTTCTGATCACTGGTAAGCCTCAGGATATTGAGAATGGGGGACTCAATGATGGTGATGATTTTGAATGTGAAAGGTTGATGATTAGATTTTCTGTTTTCAGAGATAATCTTTGTTGTGTCATGAATGTTATTTACCACTTGTCAGCCCAAATCTGGGTGTTGTACAGATCTTGCTTCTTTTGGGCATGGACCACTTCATGAGTGATTTAATTTGGTGCCTTGTAACTTTACAACTTCTTATTCTATAGGCTGAATGAAGAGCACTCAAGATGGATCTGATTCAATGACTATCTTCTATTAGTTTTAATTTAATTCACTGAATCATAGAATCCCTACAGTGTGGAAGCAGGCCATTTAGCCCATTAATACACACCAATCCTCTGAAGAGCATCCCATCCATACCTATTCCCCCCAACTGACCTCTGCAACTCTGCATTTGGAATCAATTGTGACTGAGATTCAAGAATAAATTAATTTTCCACTTCAAGTTGATTTCAAAATGACAGTTGCTGTTTTAATTTATTTGTTAGCTTGTTACCAGTCTCTTTTAGCTCAATGTAGCTATGTCTGTGAAGTTAATGCTCTCGAACTGACCTTCTGAATCCAAATGGCTCAGTTGATGGGAATGAGTCAGAATTTCACCGTCACCAATCTGTAGCCACTCCAATCGTTACTTTTTCTATCACTCCTGTAACAAGCATATTACCCTTTCTAGCTTTCACTCTCTTTCTTCTCCAGTTCCAGAGTTAATCTCAAATTCCCAGTTGTTTAGATATAATAGTAGCTTTTGATATTTTTTTGAGTGCGCTAGTTTATGTACAGGGGGCGCTGTTGTGAGAATCTCTTACATGGAATATCATTGGATACATATTTTCCACTGAAATTTTTAAAACCCAATCATCCATCACTTCCTTTAGCAATTCCAATCACTAAATTTTTCTTCCATAATTTTTCCAACTGGAATTTTAGAAATTACAGATGCCAGTGTCCCAGTAGCTGAGTATATGTGTGATGCTTTCTGGGTAATTTGTGCCAAGTGAATGCATATGAAAACCTGGCAATGGAAATTAGTGACCATAGGAAGGAAAGGAATAGGGAACTGGGGAGGAACCAGAGTTGAGGAGTGTATTGGATTGATTTTCAATTAAATCCCTGCATGGATCAACTATGTGTCTATGGCTCTAGTAATGAATGGATAAGATGGTCAAGTTGCCAGATTTGGTTCGACATATTTCTGATCACAAGCTCTGCCAGTTGCAAGCATCGTCTCACCATTCAAGCACACTTTTATTCCCATCGCCAGTGCATTTCTAATTAATGAATGAAAGTATTAATGGGAATATATTTAATAAACACAATTTAATATTTGTACCACAGTCTCTGCTTTGACCACTGCAAGTCCAGGAGATCAATTTATAATTACTGGAGACTCCCAGAAGGTTGACAGCATTTGGACACATTAGCTGTTAGTCGTAAATGTCATTACAAAGTGGATTGTGTTTCTGCCATGCAGTTTTAAAAGAGCAATAATATCTTAATGAAAAGACTTTCCTCCTCATTAGCATGATGAGGATGGGTTGGTGCTGATTATTGTGTCCTCTGGTAAAATATGTTGGTTTCAATGTTGCCATATGAATTTGGTGGGCCCACCACCTCCAGAGGCAGGCCTGAGGCACAACAGAGCTGAGCAGATGTCAGGGCCTGTGGACTAGTAGGCCAACCTCTGTTTACTGGCCCAGTTGTAAGAATCATTATTCAGACCTCTAGCCATCTAAAACAAAACACATGGCTGACCATCTGTTAAGCCTGCTTTGCTGATGCAGTTAAAAAGAAAATGTGGACAAACTCAGCAAGGCCAGCAGCACCTGTGGAGAGAAAATCAGAGTTAACATTTTGAGCCTGACATGACTCTTCTTTAGAACGTCAGAAAAACTGAAGAACAGTCGGATCCAATTCAAAATGTTAACTCTGTTTCTCTCATCATGATTGTGCTGCTGAGTTTCTTAAGATTGTCCACTTTTATTTCAGATTTCCAGCATTAGCAGTATTTTGCTTTTGTTGATTAAGTTGCCAGATGGCCTCATAATGAATGTTTGGCTGAGGTCCAAATAATATCGCAGATTTCAAGGGAGTGATAGCCTTGTTTAATTAAAATACTTGTTACTTTCTAATATTCTGATCTATCTTTGAAGAGTTTTTCAACACTTACGTGTTTATTTATGCAAGAATAAGAAATATAAAGGATTATAAGATGTGAAGTGGAAAAGAGCTTTTTTTTCATTGACGCGATCAATGGCAATGATTGAATGACAGTTTTGTGAAAAGGCGAGGAGGTATTGTATTTCAAAGACAATGAAGAAAGGTTATTCTATTTTGGTTCCCAATTTGGGAGGAGGATTACAGTATGGTTCATGATCTCTGTGGGGTGCCATGACTCATGTTACTTATCAGAGAGGACCCAGCTCGGTCCAAAGTGTGAGGGGGAGGGATCTGAAATGCCTACTCCAAGGATGAAGCCGATTATAGAGGGGGTGTTGGGCGCAGAGCTGCTATGTGCACCTTTACCCTAAACCTGTAAAAAAATTGCCAAAAACTTTCTGACTTGGGCTAACTCTACAAAATCTGGACTGTAATTTCTGTTGGATATATTTCCTAGAGGAAACTGTTCTATCTTTTAAAGTGAATCAAATGTCAAGGATCCATGCACTTCCCCACTTCCCATTCTTGTCAGAGCTGCTACCTTCAGTAAGAACAAACAAGTTACTTTTTTTTCTCATAAATGTCAGAGCAGGTGCCATTAAGTGTGCATTGAGAATTGTGAAGTGTTTCTGCTTCATGCTGGAGTTATACTGACTGCCAGATTTTGACTGGCTAAAAGTCAGTGACATTAATGTGGGAAAGTGCTTAGCTCCTATTCCTGTCTCCCCTATTGAGCCACAGGAGGCTGCAATTGGTGTGAGACATCCATCAGGTTCCTCTATTCACTGAATTCCTCTGGAGATGTGATTGCCACGAACATGGGCTTTATTATTAGTGGAGTAGGCTTTAGAAAATGATCAGACTAACCGAGTAATCCCATTGTGTTTCATCAGACAGTGATTACTCTAGCCAGCCTCCACTCTCTGCAGCAGGTGGAAGTGAATTACCAGGCAGAAGATTGGCCAAGGGATTCAGATGAAAAATTTGAGCTGTAATGTTAACAACAGTAGTTAAACCCTCTGTGATTCTGTACTGACTGATCCAGCAGGTCTTTTTTTTCTGGCCTGGGATGTAGAGAACTAATTTAATAAAGGGTTGTGTTGGAGCGCTTTAATTAGCTGGGGGGCCCCTATTGCATCATAAAGCCTGCAGCCATCAAAATATGTTCTGGTTGAGCAGTTATTACATTCAGCTTGGCATTTCTGCACAGAACATGACGGCTCTGTCATTCAGACCAAATAGCTGTCCAATTTGCAACAGTATGAGCTACAGCACAGAGAAAACCCACGTCCTATTTATTTCCTCCATCAATTTCCCACTGCTTCTCTCCGGATGGTGCCAACTGAACCAGCAATAGTGCTCCATTGGAAGCACAATAAGAGAGGATTTACATTTAAGTGGCACCTATCACGACCTCAAGATATGCCAATGAAGTAACGTTGACATTTTGTCACTGTTGCAATGATGGAAACATAACAGCCAATTTGCGCCCAGCTAGCTCTCACAAGCAGTGCTGTGGTAATCATCAAATATGTTCAATTGATATTAATTGAAGAAAAGATATTGGCCACAATACTAAGAGAACTCCCTGTTCCTCTTCCCAGTAATCTCATCAGCTTTGTTGTACCCAATTGAGAGGGCACACAGGGCCTCCGTTTAGTTTCTGCTCCAAAAGATATTGCCTCGGACTGGATTATTACCTCATGTTTTCAGAGTGGGAATTGAACCCATAATCTTCTAATTCAGAGGTGAATGTGACACTGACTAAATGAAGACCGCCTGTCATCATCAAAGAGCATCTTCATGTGGCAGTCTAAGTTTTGAGTGGGAGACAGATACAGTCCCATGGGCAACATCATTCTCTGATGAATTGAAAGCTGTGTTGTCATTACATAAAACCCTGACATCTGTCCTACATTCTGGGAACCCCTTCTCAGAAGGATTTATTGACCTTGGAGAGAACTGCAGTGAGACAGGACATTGGTTAGGCCACTTTTGGAATACTACATTAAATTCTGGTCTCCCTGCTATAGGAGCAATGTTGTGAAACTTGAAAGGGTACAGAAAAGATTTATATAGATGTTGCCAGGATTGAAGGGTTTGAGCTCTAGAGTGAGGCTGAATATGCTTGGGGCTATTTTCCCTGGAGCGTCAGAGGCTGAGGGGTGATGTTATAGAAGTTTATAAAGTCATGAGGGGCATAGATAGGATAAATAACCAAGGTCCTTTCCCCAGGGTAGCGGAATCCAGAGCTAGAGGGCATAGGTTTAAGGTGAGAGGGGAAAGATTTAAAAGCGACCTAAGGGGCAACTTTTTCATGAAGAGAATGGTACATGTATGGAACGAATAAGGAGGGAGGCTAGTATAATTACAAAATTTGAAAGGCATCTGGATGGGTACATGAATAGGAAGGGTTTAGAGGGATACGGGCCAAATGCTGGCAAATGGGACTAGATTAATTTAGGATATCTGGTCAGCATGGATGAGTTGGACTGAAGGGTCTATTTCCATGCTGCACAACTCTATGATTCTATTTGAATTGTTCTGCAACTAAAGGGTTAAACGATGATGACAAGTTGCACATGCTAGGATTGTATTTCCTTGGTTGTAGAGGGGAGGTGATAGTCTACTGGTATTATTGCTAGACTATTAATTCAGAAACTCTGCTAATGTTCTGGGCATCTCAGTTTGAATCCCACACCAGGACATGGTGGAATTTGACTTCATTGAAAATATCTGGAATTAAGAATCTACTGGCAACCATGAAACCATAGTTGATTGTCAAAAGAATCCATCTGGCTCACTAATGTCCTTCAGGGGAGGAAATCTGTCATCTTCACTTGGTCTGGTCTATATTTGACTCCAGACCATAGCAAAGTGTTTGAGTCTCAACTGCCTCATGAAATGGCCTAGGAAGCCACTCAGTTGTATCACTCAGTTTGAAGTTTCAACAAAAAAATGAAACCAGACAGATCACCTAGCATTGACCTAGGCAGTGGAATCGACAAAGACAGAAACAGCCCTGTTGACTCTGCAAAGTCCTCCTTACTATCATCTGGGGGCTCACGCCAAGATAGAGAAAACTGTCTCTCAGACTAAACAAGCATTAACCTGACATAGTCATACTTGTGGAATGACAGACAGTGTCGTAGACTCCACCGTCACCTTCCCTTGGTACATCCTCTCCCACTGATAAGCCAGAACCAGCAGAGATGGAGGCACATTGGTATATAGGGAAGGAGTTGCCCTGGGAGACCTTAAACATTGACTCTGGACCCCATGATGTCGTGTGGCTTCAGGTTAAACATGGGCAAGGGTAACTCCTGCTGATTACAACATACCGTCCTCACTCAGCTGATGAATCAGCACTCCTCCAAGTTGAACAACACTTCGAGAAAGCACTGGGGGTGGTATTGTGCAAAATATACTCTTGATGGGAGACTTCATTTTCCACCACCAAGAGTGGCTCAGCTGCTGCACTACTGATTGAGATGGTCAGATCCTAAAGTACGCAGCTGCTAGACTGGGTCTGCAGCTGGTAGTGAGGGAACCAAGAGGAAAAAGCATACCCAACCTCATCCTTACCAATCTGCCACATGCAGTTGCATCTGTCCATACCAGTATTGGTAAGAGTGACCATCACACAGCCCTTGTGGAGACAAAGACCTGCCTTCACATTGAGAATAACCTCCATCGTGTTGTGTGACATAATCACCGTGCTAAATGGGACAGACTTTGAACACATCTAGCAACTCAAGACTGGGCATCTATAGGGAGATGTGGGCTGTTAACAGCAGCAGAATTGTACTCCCACACAATGCGTAACAACATGGCCTAGCATATCCCCCAGTCAACTATTACCATCAAGCCAGACGATCAACCCTGGTTCAATGGAGAGTGCAGGAGGGCATGCCAGGAGCAGCACCAGGCATACCTAAAAATGAGGTGTCAACCTGGTGAAGTGATCAAACAGAACTACTTACCAAGTAGCATAAGAAGTAAATGATAGGCACGGCTAAGCGATCCTACAACTAATGGATAAGATCTAAGATTTGTGGTCTGCCACATCCAGTTGTGAATGATAGTGGAAAATTAAACAACTCACTGGAGGAGTAGGCTCCACACATATCCCCATCCTCAATGATGGGAGAGCCCAGCACATCAGTGCAAAAGCTAAGGCTGAAGCATTCGCAGCAATCTTCAGCCAGAAGTCCCAAGTGGGTGATCCATCTTGGCCTCATCCAGTGGACTGCAGTATCATAGATGTCAGACTTCATCTAATTTGATTCACTGCATATAATACAAAGAAACGATTGGAGGCACTGGATACTGCAAAGGTTATGGGCCCTGACAATATTCCAGCTATAATATTGAATACTTGTGCTCTAGAACTTTCTGTTCCCCTATTCAGTACAGTTACAATACCGGCATCTACTCAACAATGTGGAAAATTGCCCAGATGTGTCCTTTCAAAAAAAGTAGGACAAATCCAACCTGACCAATTACCACCCCATCAGTTTACTCTCAATCATCAGAAAAGTGATGGAATGTGTCGTCAACAGTACTATTAAGCATTATATGCTCAGCAATAACCTGTTCAGCGATACCCCGTTTGAGTTCCACCAGGGCCACTCAGCTCCTGAGTTCTTGAACCTCATTGCAGTCTTGGTTCAAACATGGACAAAAAAGTTGAATTCGAGAGGTGAGGTGTGAGTGACAGTCCTTGACATCAAGGCTGCATTCGACTGAGTGTCGTATCAAGGAGCCCTAGCAAAACTTGAATCAATGGGTAAAAGCCAAAAGAGCTGTGAACGCTGTAAATCAATAACAAAAACAGAAGTTGCTGGAAAAGCTCAGCAGGTCTGGCAGCACCTGTGAAGAAAAGTAAAAGTTAACATTTCGGGTCAGGTGGCCCTTCCTCAGAACTGATGGTAGCTGGGAAAATATTGGTTTATATGCAGAAGATAGGGGGGAGGGAGTAAGGAGTAAATGATAGGTTTGGGTAGAACCCAAAAAGACAGAACGGTTGGATAAGAAAGGAGTTGGACATGATTTGTCAGGAGGGTGAATAGCTGTTAATGGGGGCTGTTAGTGACTAACAACAGGGAGTGTGTAATGGCAAGCTGTGTGATAACAAGGCCTGGTGTGTGGGGTAGGGGGCTAGGACATGGGACAGTTTAGGCCCTAAAATTATTGAACTCAATATTGAGTCCAGAGGGCTGCAGGGTCCCCAAGCGGAAAATGAGGTGTTGTTTTTCCAGCTTGCGCTGAGCTTCACTAGAACACTGCAGCAAGCCAGAGACAGAGATGTTGGCCAGGGAACAGGGTGGTGCGTTAAAGTGGTAGGCAACTGGAAGCTCAAGGTCTTTCTTGTGGGCAGAACGTAGATGTTCTGCAAAGCGGTCACCCAGTCTATGCTTTGTTTCCCCATTGTAGAGGAGACCACATTGTGAGCAGCACATGCAGTAGACTAGATTGTGGTAAGTTCAAGTGAAGTGCTGCTTCACCTGGAATGTGTGTTTGGGCACTTGGATAGTAGGGAGGGAGGAAGTAAATGGGCAGGTGTTGCACTTTCGCTGGTTATAGGGGAAGGTGCCGTAGGGCTGTAGGGGGGTGCTGGGTGTGAAAGACCAGGGTGTCCCGGAGGGAATGGTCCCTCCGGAAGGCAGACAAGGGAGGGGAGGGGAATATGTGTCTGGTGGTGGCATCTCACTGGAGGTGACGGAAATGGCAGCTGATGATCCTCTGGATGTGGATGCTGGTGGGATGGTAGGTAAGAACAAGGGGAACCCTATTGCTGTTTCAGGAGAGAAGAGAGGGGTAAGGGCGGAAGTGTGGGAGATAGGTCAGACCCAGTTGAGGGATCTGTTGACAACAGTGCTGGGGAATCAATAGGGTGATCAGGGGTCAAACTCTGCACTGATTGGAGTTGTATGTGGCACGAAGGAAGGTGCTTGTGGTTGTTGGAGGTCAGACACCTCAGCTTCAGGATATCTGTGCTAGAGTTCCTCTGTGTAGTGTCTTAGGCCCAACCATCTTTAGTTGCTTCATCAATGCGTTTCCCTCCATCATAAGGTCAGAGGTGGGGATATCTGCTGATGATTGCACAATGTTCAGCACCATTTGAGACTCCTCAGATACTGAAGCAGTCAGTGTTCAAATGCAACAAGAGCTGGACACTATCCAGGCTTGGGCTGACAATTGGTGAGGGACATTCACACTACACAAATGCCAGGCAATGACCATCTTCAATAAGACACTGTCTAATCACAGCACTTTGACATTCAATGGTATTTCCATCATTGAATCCCCCACTATCAATATCCTGGGAGTTATCACTAATCAGAAACTCAACGAGATTTGCCACATAAACACAGTGGTTACATGAGCAGGTTAGAGGCTAGGCATGTCGCGACAAGGAACTCAACCTCCTGCAATGAGTTACTTATATCCTGACTCCCTAAAGCTGTCACCATGTACAAGGCACAAGTCAGGAGTGTGATGGAATACTGCCCACTTGCCTGGATGGGTGCAGCTCCAACAACACTCAAGAAGCTTGAGACCATCCAGGACAAAGCAGCCTGCTTGATTGGCATCACATCCACAAGCATCCACTCCCTCCACTACTGACACTCAGTAGCAGCAGTGTGTATTACCTACAAGGTACACTTGACCATGACTACTTCTATCTAGAAAGACAAGGGCAGTAGATACATGGGAACACCACCATTTGCAAGTTCTTCTCCAAGGCACAGACCATCCTGGCTTTGAAATATATTGCTTTCCTTTCACAGTCACTGGATCAAAATCCTGGAATTCCTTCCCTAAAGGCATTGTGGGTCTGTCTACAACCTCTGGACACAACGGTTCAAGAATGCACCTCACCACCACCTTCTCAAAGGCAACTCAGGATAGGCAATAAATGCTGACCATCCAGCAATGTCCACGTCCCACATGTGAATAAAGAAAAAGATTAAGGGGTTATCTAATTCAGTTTCTTGACATGATTAAAAGGTTTGAAACGGCAGACAGAGAAGAATGATTTCCTCTTATTAGTGACATCCAGAATGAGGGCTTCACCTTAAAATTAGAGGTGGCTCATTGAGGGGCGATGTTAGGAAGCATTTATTCAAGAAAGGAGAACATGTTTCATCCAAGCACAGGAACTGCCAAATAAACCTTAGTTGTGTTCTGTTTCTAACCCATCTTGTCACCACCACCATCCAACACTGTAGGGACCCCCATTCTCACCAGCTCCACCAAGAGGGAAGTCTTTTCCCCAAAACCTTTAAGGGTTGGGGTGGGGGGTGGGGTGGGGATAGGGGGAGGGGAGGGGAGGGGAGGGGAGGACCAATAGATTTATCAAATAAAAAAAGCAAGAAGTGTTCAAAGCACTCTCAGCTGGTCTGGCAATAACTGTGGTGAAAGAGACAGAATTAATAGAGAACTCCCTGAGTTCTGGAACATGGGGGCCATTGGCTCACTGGTATATTCGCCATGGCGATGTACTGAAACAGCAGGACCAACTGACCAACCAATCAGCACCTCTTTTTACAAGCAGGATATTTAGCTTTTCCTTTGAAATTTGGCATTCTTGCATCTGCCCTGATAAGTGCAAGATGAAAAGATTTCACAGTATATCTCATTTGTCAGCAATTCTCAAGTTCATGTTTTACCAAGCAATGAGTTCCACAATCCAAAAAGATTTGTATTTTGTTAGGTAAGGATATTTAAGTGTTTTGAAATTAAAGCGGTTGCTGGAGGTACAGATCAGTTTTGATCTAAGGAAATAGCTGACGGGATGAATGACCTCTCTGATTCCTAGTCTTAGCTGGTAAGCTCAGTTGGCTGGATGGTTGGCTTGTGATGTAAAGTGACACTGAAAGTATGAGTTCAGTTCCCGTACTGGCTGAGGTTACTGTGAAAGACTCTCCTATTAACATCTCTGCACCCTCACCCCACACCCCACCCCAACCTAAGGTATGGTGACCCTCAGGTTAATCTATCACTAGTCATCTCTCTCTAGCGAGAGAGCTGTTATATGGGACTGTGGTTACTTTACCCTATTTTCTCACTGATTATTACGCTTTTCGTTAGGAGCATGGACAACAATTGACATCTAACGTACCCAGTCAGCAGGCCTGCAGTCAACCGTGCAACTACAAATACACACTTATTTAAAAACAATCAATTTGGAAAAGACTGAAACCCGAAACTTGCCTGAACATACATGGTTCAGTTGAACATTGAGCATGCTATTTATGAATCAAACCTTCAAGCGGAGCAGAAACAGCATGAACTTTCACCTAGCAGAACCTACTTCAAAATAATTCTTTCTGAGGTACATAAAGAACTACTGTGCCAGTGCCAAGTTTCTACCCATGGATAAAAGACACAGAGGTGATAACAACAGGTTGTACTCGCTGAGTACATCAATCAGCCTGCTGTGCCTTATCTTTATGTAGAATTTATTCCACAGTAAGCTATAGGCTTTTTTGACATTTATAGAAAACCACTATTACATGACAGAATTCATGGATATTCTGAAAGCTGTGGCAGAAATTCAATGAACTGGAGGTAATAAGAGGGAGAAAAGATTATGCAGCAAGTTATGCTGATCTGGAATGAATTGGATGCTGCAGATTCAATGGTATTCATCAAAAGGGCATTGGATAAATACTTGAATGAGAATGAATTTCTGGGTCAGAGGGAATAAACAGAGGAATGGGAGTAAATGGATCTCTTATTCATGGATTGCTCCTTCAAAGAGCTAGTACAAATAGATTGTGCAGAACAAGGGGCTGCAATCAATCCAAGAACAGGAGGTGATTTTCTACATCGGTATTTTAATTCTCTTTAATAGTGATTCTATTTTATATCACAGCTAGCTGGGTTTCACATGCTTTAAGATCCTGCAAGTGAAGGCAGACACAAGGGGTTGAACCTATGATGTAAGTGCCTTTGCAGCACTGCTTGTGGATCAAGAGGAGCAGAGGTGTTTCCACCAACAACAAAGTCTGCAAAGTATGTCCTAGCGGTGTTCTGTTTTCTACCTCAGCACCATTCCCACCCACTACTATAGGGACCCCTATTCCCTATACCTCCACCAAGCATCAGATGTTTTTGATCTTGTATCTACGATTCTCTGATCCTATTTAAAGGAATGTTGGTTTTGTGTTGTAAGGTTTTCATGATCATTGGTTTTGTGATTTAGGGTTTGACGTTATTATTGATTCTGAATGCTAAATAATTTATTCCAATTTTTTTTTTCTTTTTAGTCATTGATGAGTTCTGTGACTATTGCAATACTGAGAGCCTTAATATTAGCAAGTCAATGCTTCAGATGAATTACGAGGGCTCCCAGTGAAAACCTGGATGTCTTTCAGATGTAAAGCAACAGATGTGAATCATCACATGTGATTGCTTCAATCCATTATGCACAGATTAAGATCGGTAATGACACATCAATGCATTCCACAGTTACTGCGGACCTCCAAACTGGTTTGCAAACACCCATTGTCATGGATTCTACACTAAATGTTCAATTGTCCTTTCAAAAGCTGAATAAATCTCATTGGTTTTCATTTCCTCCGAGTGAATGTTGCACTACCTGGTTGAAGCAATTCAGTTGAGAGATTAAAGAGTCTCATCAGCTTGTTGTGAATTCTTTTTCTTACATCCCCATTAGTCCAGCCACACATTGCTAGTTGGAGCCATGGTGAGATGCCACAATTCATCATAGTATGTCAAATCAGGGATGTAATTTCTGGGGTGGAGGGGATGGTGGGGAAAGGAGAAGGAGGAGGAAATAATCTAGAACTACTGCATTTTCCAGCAACTCCTTCTAAACAAAAATGCATATGGATGGGAACCGACTTGTGCTCACCTCTGCCACTTCATCCAACATGCCATTGAAACTCTATTGACTTTCGGGGTAGTTTCAACAACCTCAAAAACAGCAATGGCTTTGTTTCCAATGGGAGGATTAAAAGTTAGAAAGAGTTGAATGAGAAAACTGACCTGGCTACTTTGGATTTTAACCAAGTACGGACCACCAATCCCCTGGCAGGAGGCAGCTTTATCATTCAAATGTTTTCGTACTTACATTTTGACACAGATTAAATTTTAACCCACAGTCAGATGGACGTAGCTGGCATCAGGATTTTAGCAAGTAAAAAGAGCTGCAGAAGACTGAATCCATGAAATAATGCCTTTATTGCACATTGTGTGTATGTTTCCTCCCAGCCTAATGCACTCCCTAATGGGTGATGATTAAACCCAGTGGTGATCTCTCTGCTCCCCACCCTGGAACCAGTTAGCAGGCTCAACCCTTCCATCTCCATCCTGACCACTATCTGTCCCCATCCCACTCGTACAGCCACACCCCCACAATTTCTCCCAAATCACTCATCAAGCAGTCAGCCTTATGCTCAGTTGTCTGTGTCCTTGTGTTGCAGGATCATGCCACCCATAAGTATCCCAAGACAATCAGCCTGCCAACATAGCTGTAGATGGAAACATTACAGGAAGTGATTTAGAGTCATCCTGCAGTTAAAGATCCATATTTGTAGTGTTCCCAATCTCTAACCAATCTCTCTGTTCTCTCTTTACTTCTGAACTAAGATCTTGTTTGCAATGCTGAAGCACACAGTTGTTGAACAACCATTTGAATGAGGTACCAGAGAACTGCACTGATAGGGGCGGTACGGTGGCTCAGTGGTTAGCACTGTTACCTCACAGTACCAGGGACCCGGGTTCAATTCCACCCTCGGGTGACTGTCTGTGTGGAATTTGCACGTTCTCCCCGTGTCTGTGTGAGTTTCCCCTGGGTGCTCTGGTTTCCTCCCACAGTCACAAAGATGTGCAGGCTAGGTGGATTGGCCATGCTAAATTGCCCATAGTGTTCAGGGATATGTAGATTAGGTGGATTTTAGGGGGATGAACCTGGGAGGGATGTTCTGAGGGTCGGTGTGCACTTGTTGGGCCAAAGGGCCTGTCCCCACACTGTGGGGATTGTATGATAAGTAACAGCATAAAGCAGATTTGTGAACACATTAAATTGAAAAACCAGCCAGTCCATCAAGCCTGCCCCAGACAGTGATGGCCAGTCTTTCAAGACTTAAACTCTTCCCTCCATCTCTGCCATTACCCTAACCATGCCCTTCCTCTCTCCACCTGCAACCATGTTATAATCAAGTAGAGGCAAAAAATTGCACCAATGAAGAAAACTATTCTCTGCAAAATTCCTCTTCAAATCCCTGAGTTGACTAAATATTAGACATAAAGACCCTTACCCTCTATAAACACGTGATCACTGCTCCAGAAGAACCAGCAGAACTCCCTCTTCAAGGTTTCCTGAATCTCCACTCTATATGCCCTTTTGCCCCACTAGCAAAGATGCAAATATATGTTTTCTTGCCTTGGTTTTCCAGGCTTTACTTTAAGACAATTCAAAAGATACCAAGAGCTCCTGAACAATTCTGATTGTAGCCTGGATGCTTGCAGACATCGAAACAGATTTGTTGCAAATTGCCAGTCTATTCTGTGATCAGCCTTGGCTCACACATCATTCTTTGGGTGTCATTTCAGCTGTTATAAAACATACTCAAGCCAAAATGGACAAATAAAACATATTTGCTTCTCTTGAATTTTGATGACTGGTTTGTAGGAGCTAATTAACAAGACTGGCAATATAAATAAGCATTCAGCTGGTAGTGGTACTTTCAATGTTTCCCTCAGGTTTGAATGTTACTATGACTGCGAAAATGAAGTGCACGCTACTTTTCATCATCTGGATGGAGACAATTTGCATGTTGTCCCTGTCCTTGCAGTAACAGCTGTCAACCATTCAAAACAGTTCCATCTGAGGCATTCAGCCAATATGAATTAAATGCTCTGAAGGAGCATGTGTTGGAAGAATTTTGTGACTCTGGAGGTGAAGTTTTGTATTCCACAAGAAGCCTTGGAATAACATGACTTAAAATGGCAGCTAGACTAAAGCTGGCATGACATCCACAAACAAACTGTTCGTGTGATTTTCCAATTAATTCTGGACTCCATGCAGATCTCATTGTCTCTCCATTTCACTGCACCAGGCTTACCATTGATTTTTCCATTTGAGTCTGTTTATAGACCTTTCAGGTTATGAAATAGCAGAATGCAATTGAGAGAACGAAAGGAATATGATGGACTCTTTCCCTTTTAGGTCATGCAACTAAGCAACTTTATCACTAGCCCTTCTGACTTTATTTCAGAAGTGGTGGGTTTGCCTCCGATAGTCTCGCAGCAACTGATTGGAAATAAATTGCCCATATAAGAAGAAATAAGATAACCATAAAAACATTTATTAATTGATTTTTTTTTGCATACTGCTAAAGAGAGCCATGTTATTGAAGATGTTTATGTTGAACGCATCAGAACAAATGCAAGAATGCCAAATTTCAAACATCATAACAACTTGTACTACAAAAGCAAAAAAGAGTGCTGACTGGTTGACAAGATAATTCTGATTGGCCTGAATATTGTCAAGGAGAAAGTGAGAAGGAATTATACTCTGCTCGAACTCCCAGCTGAAAAAGACTCAGCCAATGTAAGCCTATAATGAAGACACTTTATGTCTCAGGCATTGTGGCATAGAAACTTGTACTGAACACTTGTGCATGATAAGGTGGTATTACATAAAGCAATAGTTTTATGTCCTAACTGATGATCTTTGAAAATAAATATCAGACAGCTGAAATCAAAGGTAGGTGATTTAATACCGTCCAAGTTTGAGCTCCAGCCCGAGATGAATTTCTGTATCTATGAACAACTTACAAACAGAGGGTGTACATTCTGAACATGCAAGCAGTGATTGAAATTGTCTCTTACTGGCCTCAAAATAACCGAAGATGCAATTAGTTTCAGGAAAAAAATACAGTTCTGTTCCATCTCTGCCAGCATGCACTCAAAAATTGGCAGATTGATGTCATGTTGCTAACAGCAACAACAGATTTGCTGCTATCAAACAAGAAATTGATCTAGTGTCCATTGAGTTTCAGGTGGGCTGCATGGAAGGAAAGCTGTTGCATTTTCATGAATTACTGTACTCATCTAAATGAGGGTTGCTACTTCTGGGAAACAGACCATCTCCATTGCTTCTACCATCAGTATCAGTACCTCCCAGAGCAGAAAGAGGCAGTATAAATTATTCCCCAGATGTCCCTTCCCCACATGTGTCCCCAGCCAAACTAGCACTTTGATTTCCATCTACCGCATGAGTTACCATGTGGCCTCAATAATTCAAATTTGACATTGCTTTATGCAATGGTCTCATGCCCACTAGGAAGTAATCATGATGTAAAATAGAATTCTTCAAGTCGAGCATAAAATATTCTCATCCCATCAGTTTATTTTGGATTTGAACCCAAGTCTCAGAAACAGTAAGTCAATATTTCACCTTATTCTGTTGTACCAACAACCATATTTTATAATTATCTTATTGTGTTGATCCTGTATAGGACTGTGGTGACTGCAGCACATTCCAAACACTTCACAGCTAATGGAGTACATTTGAAATATAGTTATTGCCGAAATGTAACTAGCACAATTTCTGATATGTGCTTTGTAGGTCCCAGCAATGAGATGTTGGCCAGATAATTTTTTAATGATTTTCATGATGGAATAAACCATTTCCCAGACACTAGGGAAATGTCACATGCTCTTATGCTACTCTACTCTTGGATTATTTTGGTGAAATAGAATGAGTAGCATGCCATTTAGCCTCCCAAGCCTGTTTTAGCATTGAATTAGATTCAGGCCTATCTCCACCTCAACTCCATTAACCACCTTTGCTTCATATCTTTCAAAATTCTTACCCAAAAACAATTTCTAAATCTCACTTTTGAATTGACCTAGATCCAAGAGTTTTCCAAAGAACAGAGTTCCCAAATTCCCCATCACTTGTATGAAGGAGCGCTTCCGAACAGAACACATTAACAGGCTACACAAACCTTAAAGTGATGCTGCCATATTCTGGACTGCCCAAGCAGAGAAAATAACTTTTCCCTCCTTATTTACTCAAACCCTTTAATCATCTTAATCACCTCAATTAGCTCACCCCTTCAATTGTCCATCCTCCAGGGAATACAAGGATTGTCTATGTAACATATGTCGAGGAATTTCAGTTTTGTTAATAGCTTGGCGAAGTTGGGGCTTAGAGATGTGGAAGTGTTGGAAAAGGTGCAGAGGAGATTTACCAGGATGTTGCCTGGAATGGAGGGAAGGTCTTACGAGGAAAGGTTGAGAGAGCTAGGGCTTTTCTCTTTAAAGATGAGAGGTGACTTGATAGAGGTGAACAAAATGATCAGAAGTATAGATAGAGTAGACAGCCAGAGATGTTTTCCTAGGGTGGGGGTAGCTATTATGAGGGGGCGTAGTTTTAAAGCGAGTGGAGGTAGATATAGGGGAGACGTCAGAGGTCGGTTCTTTACTCAGAGAGTGGTCGGGGTGTGGAATGCATTGCCGGAGAGGGTAGTGCAGTCGGCCTTATTAGGGGCATTTAAGCGGCTATTAGATAGGCATATGGATGATAGTATAAGGTTGGGGTGGAGCTTAGATAGACCTTAGGATTTGGGTAAAAGTTCGGCACAATATCGTGGGCCGAAGGGCTTGTACTGTGCTGTACTATTCTATGTTCTATGTCTAGAAGGGAGACAGGAGATTCCATAGAAATATTCAAAGTCATCAAGAGATCTAGACAGCATAAATAGAGAGAAAGTATTGCTACTCAAGAAAGGAAATCTGGTGACAAGATTTAAAGTAATTTGCAAAAGAAGCAGAAGTGATATGAGGAAAAACATTTAGGCGTTGTTTTAGACTGCATGAGAGTGTGGTCAGGCAGGTTTCATCAAGGCATTTGAAGGCAATTACACAATTTGTGGAAAGGAACAATGCACGGAGTTATGTGAAGAAGGCAGGAGAATGGCACAAGGTGAGATGCTCAGTTGGAGAGCTGGCAGACATGATAGTCTCCTTCGATGTTGTAACAATGCTATCATTTTATCCTCATAATAAACCCTAGCCCAGATAACACCCCGACAAAGTAGATATTCAGTGCACAGAACTGAAAGCAATACTCTAGATATAACCCAACCCAAACTTTGTACAACTGCAGTATAATTACCATCCTTCAGTATGCTAGTATCTGAGCTGAAGTCTGACATTCTATTTTTTTGTAAATGACCTTATGTCCCTCTTCTCTAATTTGGAGTACTTTTTTCACATGAATGCCAAAATGAGTTTGCATCCGCCAGAGCAGACATCTCTTCTACAAAACAATATCTACAACAGTACCCCTTCAATATTGCGCTGGATTGTCAGGCTAAACTGTGGGCTCAAGTCTGAAGAGTGATAGTTGAGTCCACAAGCTTCTAAGGTAAAGATATAAGTTCTGCTACTGAGCCTTAACTGAATCCCTTTCATGTACTGCAGTTTCCCATTCTTTGGCGTTTCTAGAGTATTAAGATAAGACTTAAAAAATAAAAAAAATTTTAAAAACTTAAAACAAATCAGAAAACCTCCTGTCTGTCAACTACAACAGCCTCTGATCTTCTCTAGGTTGTATATTGGAATTATTTTTAAATTAAGTAACTTATATCACAATTATATTTTCACTGTAAAGTACTTAACCGTGGGTACATATTCCAAATCAACCTTTTCTATTTTAAAGCATGAATCTAATTTTGGATGACAGTTTGAAACTAACTGAAGCATCTTTTCTGTAGTTTATGACATCATTTGAAATGTTTGATCAGATGTCCATATTGCAATTGCCCCCAGGAGTCCAATATCTTTTAATGATGTATTGCAAGAATTCAATTTTATGCTGACAAATGCATTTCAAGGTTTCAATTTTGAGCTGAGAAATGTATTTGACATGCAGGGCTATATTGGTAAATAAATGCCAGAAGAGAACTGATGTCCATTGGAAGATTGAATCATCTTTCACCTTGATTAGCTTTGAAAAATAAAGCAAATGAAGGCATTGCAGACTAATAAAGCATAGACCATTACCAGCAGTATCGTCAATATGCGTGAAGCTTCATCACCAAAAATAAACAAGCTGTATTTGACAGAACATGCCCTCTCAGGGTAACAAACTCAAGGGATTTAGAAAATGCTGTCATATTGTTCCTAGCTTTAGAGTAATATGGTAATTTATTAAATCTCAGAGAAGAACAGTCTTTGTAGTGAGAAATTGCCAATGAGGTAAATTTTAAAATGAACTTTTGCCAGTCAATGACATACAGTCATCATTTGCATCATAAATAATTTGGTAATGCAAGCATTGTAAAAGACAGACAGGGATGTCAGTTTAGATGAAATTAAAGACTCCAAGTCCTTCAGTAAATGAAAATACAACCAACGTTGGTCAAGTCAGTGAGACAGCTTTGGTCCTGCCATGGCTTGCAACTTTGAAGCAGTTGGCTAGCAGCAACTAAACCCAAAGCACAATAAATGCTGTTGTGTATCACAGGAGCATTACGTATTGTAAGGCACAATGTTTTATCCTTTTGCAAATGGAGCAGGGCCCATTTAAGGTCAAAAGATCTCATTAATTTCAATTTGTATGTCCCTGGGGTCAGTTGGAGAGGAATTGCTTCTCTGTAAATTAATAATTGGTTATACAACCCAGGCTGCTCCCCAAATCTGAAAGAAAATGCTAGTATGAATGACTAACTTATAGTTGTTCTGAATTGTCAACAATATGTGAATTGTGGCACATTCAAAGCAGAAAGTAAACATTGCATACATATATGAGCTTCAAAATATAACATAAAGGAGATGAATTTGTTGAAAATTTAGGAGTCTGATCAATGCACAGCACCACTAGTGCACAATCAGGTAGCAACATGTGGCTACAGAAAAAATACCTGTGGATTATGAATCATCAGAAATTGCTGGACAATTTTCACCATTCTTTGTTAAAATAGTGTCTTGAGTGCAGCGTCTTAGTGATTTTCAGGATGTTGCTGCATTTGCAAATTAATTTCCTGTGAAACTCACACAAAAACTTAAGACTAGTAATTAACTGTCTAAGCACTAATGACATGATAATTGTTGTTGACTGTCAATCAACTTCTCTGACTCAGAAGGTAGCAATTAAAAAGTGTGGGGTCCTCATTCTTCAGAAAGTGAATTACTATTGTAGATTTTAAAAGTATTGATTTTTAAAATTATCTTTATTTTTAATTTGTCTATTTCTCTCTTAACCCAAACATTCTCCCTCTTTCTAGCTCTCTTTACATGATTTGACCTTAAATTCACCCACTCTAAGTCCTTCTTATGATATACTATAATATTATATAATTTTGGTCCCATTGCAAGGCTCTACATGCCCTGTTGTTCTCTCTGGTCTGTTCTGAACTGGCACCCCTAGGAACATACAAGACAATACGTTTTTGAAATGAAGGGTGCAGGAAAAGATCCAATTAAACACATTCTGTTGTAACCTATGTTTTTGGCATACAAGGGAGCATTGAACTTTTAGCTTATTCTTCCAAAAAAAATTGTAAGTGTCCTTGCACCAATTCTGGGACTAATCCTCCTGGAGCCCTTTCTGTTTACAATCATTAATTTAGTCCGTTTTAAAACTGTGGCAATGATTTCCATTCCACTAATACAACTTGTATTCTGTTCAACATTTCATTGTTCTTTTCCTAAACGAAGTTGACTAGATTCCCAAGTTCTTCTTAACTGTGTCTCATAGTGCTTGGAACCTGTATTTGACAAAAACTTCCCTGGATTCAAATTCTCCATAACAGTGAAAACCTTATAACACATTTGAGCAAACGACAATCACTCTCTTCATTTCCAGTGCAGCATTATATTACCTTTCATCACAGTATAAAGTCTTAAATTCAGGAATTAACCTTGTAGCTTCCCTATAGACTCTACCCATTATTTGATCATGGCTTGAATATTGAACATTGCATCATCAGGCTCCTCACTGACAACATGTTTTCAGCGTCCTACCTGGACCAGGAATCAGATAAGTCCTGGAGGCTGAAAAGAAATGCAAGAGGTGGAGTTCCACATGGTAAGCTGGAACCATCCACAGTAACACACTGAAGTTCTCTTGATACCAAACTACGGAAGGTGGAAAACTCATAAATTGTTGACGGTCACTTATGAGACTGCAGCAATCCCAAATGAAACATGCCAGACGTTTGGTGCCTACAATGATCAATTGTGGCAATTTGCTCCAATGGGTACTTAAAAGACATTAGGGTCTTTCCTAACACTCAAGATAACTAACACCCACCTAATCAGCCAGCAGGTTTTCCTAAAGTCAGGACACTGATTAATTAAGTGATTGTCCAAATATATATGCAGATCATAGGATGTCCATCATATTGCTAAAGTTGAATTCATTGCATTTCATGCCTTCACTTGGATTCATTAAGTCTGGGAAATGAGCTTTCCTGCTGATTATTGTCTTTTTATCTTTTCCGAGTTCAATATATGGTGAACAAAGCATTGGGACAATCAGAAATTGGTCTTGCTGGATGTGCAAGACAATAGTTTAGATTAAAAAAGTAATTATTTTCCCCCTGTCACTTACTACTTACTCTTCTCATGCAGATGTGTAGCATTTTCAATAGTCACAAAGGAAATAACAGTCCTAGGGCCATATCTCCCTCTCTGCACCATCTTAACTGAGTTTGCCAGTTATATTGTAGAGCCCAGGTTTATTTCAAAGTTAACATACTAAGTTATTCAGAATATAATTTAAGCAACAATTTAGTTACTTTGATCATTTATTGTGTACTTAGAATCTTCTTGATGAGCATTCTTACTGCCAACACAGGCACTTTTTCCAACTCACGGCCAGTACATCTCCAGTGAGCTCATTTCCTGCCTTCCATACAGGGAGCACAGAAGGCTATTTAGCATTTGAAAAATAGATGCTGTGTGGTTGAGCCTCTAAACCTGTTTTATTGTTGCTCTGGTGTTGCAATAGACCATGCGCAGATGGTAAAAGACAGAATAAAAACCTAATTCAGTGCTCTTGTAGTCACTAATAAGCTGTTTTGTGTGCAGCAAGATATACAATTCAATATAGCTTCTACGTATGCACACAGGAACTGTCCTTAATCCAATGCAACATTGAAAAGTTTCTTCAAGATTGAGGTTAATTCACTTTGGGTGCAAACTGGCAGTAGAAATCCCTTCAACATATGGTAACAGAGCTGGATTGCTACTGTTTCATCGTTTTTTTAAGCAGACAGTTTGTTTTCTCAGTAAACTTTTGGGATTTTCTCCCAGTGCCAAATAGCTGGGTGACAATTGCAGCCTATATTCATTTACGAAGGATGGATTCCCGAGTGAGGAAAGCAGAGAAGATAACAGTACCTCAGGGAATTCAGAAAAAGGCATGGAAAAATTGTAAAACAAACTGTTACTTCGGTTATGAAGATAGATTGGAGAAGTTGGGACCATTTTGCTTAGAAAAGATTGAGGGTAAATTTGATGGTGATATTCAAAATTGTGAGAAGCCTAGACAGATTGGATAGCGAGAAACTGTTCCAATCGGTGGATGGATTGAGAAAAGAGGCTATTGAAGAAAGATGATTGTCAAAAGAATCAATGATGACCTGAGGAAAATCTTTTTCACACAGCAAGTGGTTAGGATCTGGAATGAGATGCCTTAGAATATGTTGGAGGTAGGGGTTCAGTAAAGGCAAGCCAGAAGAGATTGTATTACTAAGTCAAAAAAAGTGCAGAGTGTAGTTGCTGAATGGTGTCTTTCAATGGCTGTAATCATTCTGTGATTCTTGCACAAAAATAAATAAAATACAAGATATATAGATTATTTCCGAAATTACCTTTCACTCTAAGGTTTAGAGAGTTATTTTCATTTAAAATACAAAGTTCGCTCTCGCCACATCTCACTTCCTACACCATCCCTATCCAGGTGTGACAACCATGTTTTAGATTCCAAGCTCTTTTCAAAGTTTGTCAAAAATATTTCCAATCACAAATATCTCACAGGGAGGCTCAATGTCTTCAGTTTAAAAGGTTTCAAAAGTAGTCTTCACCATAGTTATAAGTTGATACACGTTTCATCTACTCCAATGCAAAAGCTGGCAGCCTCCATTCCTCTAAGAAGGTTATAGCAGTTTAAAGCACTGAAGTCCCATTGTACAGTTCCATTCAAAAGATGCAGGATCAATTGTTCATTCTTATACACTGATTCACTTTTTAACGTTATGGAACAAGAAATTGGCAAGATCTTATGCACCTCACTGATCCTCTCTAAAAAAAACCATTCAATTCCATGGAAATCCTGCAGTGTCATCCTCTTACCAGTGGTGTCCCCAATGTACAATAGTAGAATATCTTTCAGAGGATAGTACATACAGCAAAAAATTGAGTAAACTTTCACAAAGTGAGTTATTTCCTGACCTAATAAATTACCCAACTGGAATTTGAAATACATCCTGTTCTTTCATCACCTTGAAAGGGATTTATCTGCCTTACCATAATTACCTGAGAGGCTTCTGTATGCAACCAAGGCCAGACTAAAGATTGATATTCGAAAGATGCACTTTAGATTTATCTCCATAACTAGAAAACTTTACTCTATCTTCAAGCCACTGTCTAAAACAGTGAACCTTAAATCTGATTTCAGCTAGTATTTGAATTTCCTACTCAATGCATTCTCTTACTATACTCTTTTTCACATTTCCTATTACTCAGTATTACAACTTTCAAGTCCACTACATATTCTGAATTCAGTAGTGTTTGATTCTTCCCTTAAATTGACTCACATCCTTTGCATTCTGCATTTGATTCACACGGACCAATATCTATTTTTATGGTAGTACAACAGAATATGCAATATTGACATATTAACTAGATCATCATGACCTAATCACCTCATGGGGAGGCAATGCTCTAGTGGCATTATCACTGGACTGTTAATCCAGAGACCCAGATAATGTTCTGGGGACCTGGGTTCGAATCCTGCCATGGCAGATGGTGGAACCTGAATTCAATAAGTATCTGGAATTAAGAATTAAGAATGACATCCATGAATCCATTGTCAATTGTCAGGAAAACCCCTCTGGTTCACTAATGTCCTTTAGGGAAGGAAACTGCCATTCTTACTTGGTCTATCCTACATGTGACTCCAGTCCCACAGCAATGTGGTCGCTTCTTACCTGTCCTCTGGGCAATTAGGGATGGACCCGGCCAGCGACACCCTCATCCCATGAATGAATAAAAAAAAATTGGACCTTGCTGACTTAACTTTCCATGTGTAAAACAAATGCAATACCAATGCTCTGTGCACAAAAGATGCCTAAAAGATCAAGTTATACTGAATTTAAACGATAAGTGCATGGTCCATGATATATTAACTTATCTGAATCCTGACTGATTTTTACCAATACTGAGTTACTTTACATTCTACATTCTCATGTTCTTTACCTATTGTTACAATCCCCATGGACACTGAGAACATTTACAAAGAGATATAAATTCTTCAGCAATTTACACAAAGGAATTGCATGATAAAATTTCACCTTTTATACAATTTTTCTGGGACAAACAAACAAAAATTAACATCAGCAGAATGTTACTTAGCAGGAACTAATCAGTAATAGTATTGCCCATTAACTTTTTAACATAACCAAAAAATCCCAACATTCTACTGGCTTTAACAGAACCTTTTCTCCCTGACCGCAAAGGCAAATCTTTCAGGATGCTTTTAAACAAAGTCTCTTCAATCAATATTCTGGGCATACTTGAATAAACTTCCAGTAGCAAGGCACCCCCTGGTGACTTCTTGGTCTTCAACTCTTCACAAGCCTTATATCTTCAAATCCATCCTTATTAGCATTCTGCATAATACTTCTCCCAGAATCAGTCCTTTTCTTCTGTTCAGCATAGCAGCACCTGTTGGGGGTCTTCCCAAATCCCTTGTCTGGCTATATGTCAGGGTTTGTGTCCATACATAGCAAGGCCAGCTGCCTGTTCCATCCTGTCAAGGCACTACAACTTACACCTCACATTTAATAAATTTTGATTTGAGTTTCCGTCTCTGTAACAAGCAGATCACATGTCTCCAAGCAGATTTAGTTTGAGGTTACATGAGCTAATCTCCAGGAAGATAGTCAGGAAGGTATTCTGGACACAGCTCTCTCTACAAACAATTCCATTTTACCTTGAATTAAAGGAGACAGTTTAGAATTATCTTATAATGTCACGCACCTGTATTACTTGGTATAGTTACATGTGTGTCTACATACTTGACATCCATTTATTAACTCATTTCCTCATACTATCCAATTCCATTCAACTTCCTTGCACTTCTGTGTACTTTCTAAAGAAATAATGCGTGTGCTATGTGTTCCTTTCTCTTAATCCTAAGAATGAATGTAATGAACAGAAAGTCACTAGTGCTTAATTATGGTGCATTTCAATCGTGGCCAATGCTTAATGGGCTGTTGTTCCATTTAAAACCATTTTTAACTGACAGCCTTTTCACCTATTTAAATCCAGATTTTCTTCCTCCCCACATGAAGCTAGATTTTATAATACGAATCCCCATGTGGCATTATATCACAACCCTCTTGAAAATTTGACTAGATGATCTCTCTCAAGTCTGTTACTTCATAATTCTAATTACATCTTCAATAAACTGAATCAGAATTGTCAAACATGACCTGTGCTTTCGGAAGCCATGTTCGCCACTCTCTATTATTAAGAAATGTTCCAAGTGCTCACATGGAGCTTCTCTTAAAAGTGACTTTCATTAACTTCCCAAAGCTGAGATGTAGATAACGAGCATGTATTCACATGATTTGACTCTATTTCTCTTGCATAGTTGGATGGGGAATTGGATGCACTTCCTTCCAAACTGTTTGCACGAAACAGTTCTCATCAGGTTTGCTTGGGGGGTTCCAGACATCTGTCATTTCTTTCAGCAGTCAGGGATAAATTAATTCAGGCCCTTCTGCTTTTCACACATTGACACCTGTGATAAACTTAACAGCAATTCTCTTGTTCCATACATGAGACCGATGTGGATTTTTTTCTAATCCACTGGGCAATGGGTTGTAGGGGGTGGTCAAGCAAACATGTAATATTTAAAGTAGAGATCAAATATCTGTTCAACCCTCCTAACCAGGTCTTCACCAACACTTTCTATCACTCGCAGGTAAACCTGTTATGGTAATATTAGTTCTGTAATTGATTCAATCCTCTGCACAGCGTATTGTTGACTATCCGCCTCTCTTTCTCATTTTAGCTTTTCTTGTCAATACTGTTTCTTGAAGCTTTCTCAATCTTAATTCTGTCCATTCACTCTAAACACCTCTTCAAGCACCAGTTGCTGTATTATCTCCCTTGTTAACTAGTGTCCTCTCATCGTTCATTCTTTTCCATTTTGCAAGGATATTTAAGACTTGTTAGGACATTTTTATAAGGCATCTGTTTTTTGCTTAATGTTGTACTTGTCTGCACCAGATAATTTTCCTACTTAACTACTGTTCAAGTGAGAAGTATGTTTGTAGAGAAAGGAATTAGTAGTTGTTGAAAACATTGCAGAGGCAGCATTCAGTGAAAATTCCACATGCCGTCGCATTGTAGCTTTGAGACCTGTTTCTGCGGTCTCGTTTTGAAAAGCTTGCACATTTAAACTGTTTTTAGATCTACAGATTTTTTTTGTTTATGAATTATTCAATGTAAAGAGCAATTAAATAAACCATATGTCTCAATTGACAGTGTTGGCAGTAGATTCACAAATGTACTTCAAACTATCTAACCAAAGACTTTCTGCAAAATTGTTATTTGACATAAAGTAATAAATTCATTACCCTAATAGATCCATTCTTTTTAAGTGTGAAGAATGGTCAATATGAAGGAAAAATAACTTACATTTGCATAGTATCTCTCATCACACCTCAAAGGATTTCACAGACGATGGATAATGTTACATTGAGATTACTGCAGCTATGTTGGCAAGGCCAACATGCAACCTGCACAAAAGATTCCACAAACAGTATGAGATAAACGGCCAGTTAATCTGTTTGGATCTATTGAATTGAGAAGGCAACGTTGGCCAAAATTGTTAGGAGGAATTCCACTGTCCTCCACCACCCATACCAGCATCCCTGTCCCCATCCCCGTTCCCATTCCCCTCCTCAATGTATGAATAGCTCTATGTATTATTTAGCTCTCTGAACCTTCAGAACAGACAGACTAAGCCTTGGGTTAATGCTTCAGTGAAGGATGGCATCACTGACAAGTGAGCCCTCTTCATCCAGCAATGGGATGTTAGCTGTCATAAGATAGCAAAGTGTAGAGCTGGATGAACACAGCAGGCCAAGCAGCATCAGAGGACCATCCGAAGAAGGGTCTAGACCTGAAACGTCAGCCTTCCTGCTCCTCTGATGCTGCTTGGCCTGCTGTGTTCATCCAGCTCTACACCTTGTTATCTCAGATTCTCCAGCATTGGCAGTTCCTACTATCTCTGAATCTGTTAGCTGTCATATGTGTTCAAATGCTGGTGAGGGGCCTGTTTCCACAACTGCGTGAGCTGAAACTGTTTCCCAATGATCCAGACTAACTGCTAAAGGAGCAGCAATGAAGAATTAGCATTTTTTTTAAAAATTCAAAATGAACACTACTAATGAATTGAAGGTGAAGACTTTCATTTTAATTTATTTAAGCTCTAACCCCATAATAAAGACTGCAGCAGACAGCACTCTGAATACAGTTTTCCAGCAAAATGCAACAGGTGGAAGATTGCTATGAGACATAAACCCATATGGCAGTCTCATGCACTGAGCCCACATCCTGTAACAAGGAATAACATGGATATCTTTTCATTTTTGAATGATTTATTTACAAGCTTCTGTTTGTGCCAACATTTCATTCTCTTTGACTTTAAACTCCTCCCTGCCTCATAAAGGGTTGCCATCTAAAAATTGAGAATGAAGTGAGCCAGCCAATCAGGAGTTGGTTTGTTTCCAACGTTGAGTTGGGGTGTGGAGAACCCATCCTCAGAGTATAGTCCAGGCCATAGTTACTTACCTGCTTCAGCAAAGTCTCAATAAACCCTGCCCATAAAATGGATCCCGGTTACTCACTGCAATATGGTCTCCCAGGGTTGGCCCTCAGATTGACAGGGAAATTACCCAATCATCTCTAATCTGACTGGCATTTGTGGTTTCAGTACAAGCAACAATGTTCTGGTGGAGGTATGGCATTGATTCAATACTGTATGCAGGTCAACTTTACAAATTGCCCATAAAGGGAATTTGAATGCAGGAGTCTGCGGACCCACATAAATTAATTCACAAAATTTACCCTGCGAACTCTGATCCTGAGAAACACTTCTTGTGTCCTCTCCAGAACACAAGGCCTAAACAAAACCATTCACCATTCAATCATTTGAACCTTGTGGAACAGCTTTTAAAGACTTGTGATCACTTTTAAACAAGAAGGCATATCCACACAAGAAATATTTTTAACAGTTGCTTGATGTCTAAACAGATGTAAAACAAACAGAAAACTGGGATCAGGGAATCCTACACACCAAGAAGGCAGGGTTGAATCTACGCAATTAAAAACACACAATGACTAAAGCAGCTCAGTGAAAGTTTCCATTCAGATATTGCCTTTTACATAGTTAAACACCTAAAGAAACATCTCACTGCATTTACATACAGCCTGTAAGACTCTGAAACATCCCAAGCAACTCCATTGAAGTATTATTTGTAAACAATTTACAGCAAGTCACACAATCATGTTGAATGCCAGATCAGACTCAAAGGGCCAAATGGCTTAGCCCCACTCCTTGTTTCTATAAAGGAATATTAGGACAGGTGAGGAAAACTCAATGAAAGAGGTAGAGTGACTTGAATGAGGAAAGAAGTTAGAGAGTCAAGATGTTTAGAAAGGGAATTCCTGAACTTTGAGCCTGGAACTCAGGGTTTGCAGAAGGCTGGAACTGGAGGAAACCAGAGGTGTTGAAGGATTTTAGGTCTGGAAGGTGTTGCAGAGATAAGGATGCTCCAGTCCACGGAGGGATTTGATCACAAAGATGAAAATTTTAAAATTAAGACCTTGCTGGATTAGGTGAGTAAATATGATCTGGATTATCCTCACCACACCCTAGCTCAATGTTCAGGGATGTTATTACACACCTCTAAGGAGCAGGTAAGATTTAAACCCAGAGCCTCTCAGGCCAAGGGTAGGGACATTACCACTACACTACAAGAGGGCCACTTAGCTTGCTGGTTTAAACCTGAGAGCGCATATTGAGCTTCAGCCTTTCACATCGCCCTTAATTGGACATCAATTAGCCAGCATTAAGTGCCTCAACCAGATCATGTTGTCAATATGCTTGAGCTCTCCATCAGTACTCAATATCCGAGCAAGGGCAAAAGCAGGCAGAGACAGACAAGTCATCAATAATATGTTGCCCCAGTCAAATGATCCCCCTTGCTTTCCACACACAGTTGGCCTGGAAAACTGAGCTCTTTGTCTCGAGACGTTAACTTTACTAATTATTTAAAGCTTCCAAACAATTTCTTGCAGTAATTCTAGTGGGTTTTATAAACTATATGTCACTACAGTACAAAAATATTTTTGTCCAATCTGGTTTAACAATCTCTCATGCTAGTCATTCAGAAATATCGATTGAAGCTGTAACTCGAACAGTTGTACATACTTTCAGGTGGAAGCATGGTTAATAATGAAATGCTCACAGCTTGGCAGATTAACTCAAAATGTGGAAAGGAACAATGGACAGGATCGTAGAGAAAGTTAAAGCATTTCCAGAGTACAATGCAACTGAAACATCCAAGTTTCATCTCCCCACCCTCAAATTGTCATTTTAAGATCCCAGTCAGCAATCCCAAAATGAAAAGCAACATAGTATGCATGCTGGAAATCTGAAATAAGTGCAGAAAATGCTGTAAATACTCAGCATCTGTGGTGAGAAAAACAGAATTAATGCTTCAAGTCTAAAATGAAATCCAGTCCAGTCAGGACTTTTTTCCTACACCCAACTTTTTATCCAATATATTAAAGATGATCCCTGTGCCACTTCTTCTCACTCAAAACTGATAAACAAAAATCATCAATTTTGGTTTCAGTTTCCACCCTTCTCTCACCTTTGTGTGGTCCAGTTCTGATGCTCCCTTTCCCTTAGTTAACTTCTCTGTTTACATATCTGGGGATAGACTGCATGGTAATGTAGACCTAATAACTTCCACAGCACCCTACACAGTTCTGAAGACAAGACTTGAAATATGAATTCTGTCTCTGTCTCTATCTCTCTCTCTCCCTCTCTCTGCCGAACACATTTGCCAGCATTTGGCCCATCTCCCTCTAAACCCTTCCTGTTCATGTACCCATCCAGATGCCTTTTAAATATTGTAATTGTACCAGTCTCTACCGCTTCCTCTGGCTGCTCGTTCTATTCACGCACCACCCTCTGAATGAAAACTTTGCCCCATAGGTCCCTTTTAAATCTTTCCCCTCTCACCTTAAACCCATTCCTTCTAGTTTTGAACTCCCGTACCCTGAAGAAAAGACCTTGCCTATTCACCCTATCCATGCCCCTCATGATTTTATAAACCTCTATAAGGTCACCCCTCAGCCTTTGATGTTTCAGGGAAAATAGCCCCAGCCTATTCGGTCTGTCCCGATAGCTCAAACCCTCCAATCCTGGCAACATCCTTGTAAATCCTTCCTGAACCCTTTCAAGTTTAACAACATTGTTCCCATAGCAGGGAGACCAGAACTGAATGCAGTGTCCTAAAAGTGGCCTAACCAATGTCCAGTACAATGGCAAAATGACGTCTCAACTCCTATACTCAATGCACTGACCAATGATGGCAAGCATGACAAATGCCTTCTTCATCACCTTGTTTACCTTGGAATCCACTTTCAAGGAGCAATGCACCTGCACCCCTAGGTCCTTTTGTTCAGCAACACTCCCCAGGACCTTACCATTAAATGTGTAATTCCTGCCCTGATTTGCCTTTCCAAAATGCAACACCTCATTTTTATCCAAATTAAACTGCATTTGCCACTCCTTAGCCCATTGGCCCATCTGATTAAGATACCGTTATACTCTGAGATAACCTTCTTCACTGTCCACTACACCACCAATTTTGGTGTCATCTGCAAACTTACTAACCCTACCTTGTATATTCACATTCAAATCATTTATATAAATGATGAAAATAAGGGGACCCAGCACCGATCCTTGCGGCACACCACTGATCACAGGCCTCCAATCCAAAAAACAACCCTTCACCACCACCCTCTGTCTCCTACCTTAAAGCCAATGTGTTTCCAGTTGGCTAGCTCTCCTGATCCCACGTGATCTAACCTTACTAACCAGTCTACCATGCGGAACCTGGTTAAATGCCTCGCTGCCAAGTTCATGTCGACAACGTCCACCGCTCTGCCTTCATCAATCTTCTTTGTCCCTTCTTCAAAAAACTCAATCAAGTTAGTGATACACAATTTCCCACATGCAACAAATCCACAGTTGAACAGATGCAGCTCGTTTATGACAAATTGCAGGCCTAAAGCATAAAGTCCATCCACAAGAACACTACAGCCACCCAGAAGAGGAGTTTAAGGTAAAAATGAATGAAGCGTTGGCACAAACAGAAGCTTGTCAATGAATAATCCAAAAATGAAAAGAAATCCATGTCATTCCCTGTTACAGACTGAGGGCTCCGTGCATGAGATTGCCAGCATTAAAGTTCACATTCTTTCTTCTTTAGAGTATTTTTTTTCCATTGCATAGTCTGTGCTGACAAAGAGAAAGAAGTCTGTACCTTCAATGATGAAAACCTGAAGCTTTTGTAAATAACAATATGGAGTCTGACAGACTGTATCCTAGCACTGCTACTTTACCTTGAATAGTATACAGCATAAAGGATTCAAACTCACATCCCTTCCTAAGGCTATGTGGCATGGTTATATTGGAGGGATAAAACAGAATTTTAAGTAGCAAGTAGCAGTTGGGTACAATCTCCATCCCATGCGCTGAGTGAATTGCTCACTTCCAGCTAGGTTCCAGGAATAGTTCATTCAATGATTCTTCAAAGCTCCCTGCAGCAATCTGGTCTAATTGGAGCTGGAGAAAGGAATACTCACAAACATGCAGTTCTTAAGAGCTGTAGCTCAAACTTAAAGCAATATTGCCACTTAAAAATGACAGTGGCAAATGAAAGTTACAAATTAGGGTTTTTTATGATAAATAGTTTAAACCCCTATGCACAGGGTCGTTTTGCTCAGTTGGCTACATGGTTAAAACAAGTGATTCAGGGAAATGTCAGTCGTGCAAGTGGTGCCTTTCCAGCTATATAAGCAACTGTCCCTCTACAATTAAAAAAAAGGCCGATGATCCCTAGTGGATTTTGCCTAATTACCTGCTTATCCTTTGTAGAGACGTTACAATCAAAAATATACATGTAATGAGCACAATATAGAAATACAAGCAGGAATTTGTAGGTTTCACACCATTTGACCGTTGGCAACATTGACTGGATACAAGGAATTGTATCCTTTTGACACACCAAAATACCATTCAGCAGAGATGACAGTGTGTCATGCCAGTCAAACCCAGCCTGAACGCTGTTTATAAAAATCTGGGAAAAGATATGAAGGGCTGTTAAGTCTCCCAATGATAGGAAAAGCCTACCCCATCCCCAATTAAGATAGAGTGTAGAGGGAATGATGCAAGATTCCAACCTGGTGGTGCCAGGATGTCAATTCATTACTGAGTCAATTGATGCCCAATATCCCCAAACTCACCCCAATTTACTAGTGGTTCAGGAATTAAATGGAGGCTGTGGAGGTCTCCTGTGTCCTCAGAGGGATGCCCGCCAGAATGTGTTGGGTTTGCCAGCTGACTTCCAGGAGGCGAATATTGCGCCCAATCAAGGGACCTGTTGGAAGCCACCACCTCGGCCTCTTCCCTTACCTGACATTCCCGTCACTCAACCATGATCTGAGGTCTGTTTACGATCTCAGGCCTCAGGTGGAAGCTGTGCCACCACGATTACTGTTCCCTCTGGCACTGGAGGCAACAATGAACTTCTGGCTTTCAATTGGCTTGCAGATTTCAGCAGACCAGTTCACTTAATTACAGGGAATTTCCGAGAAAGATCAACTCAGTCCCTGAAGGACACTTGATTCAATTATGGTAGGATTCCATTAGATCTTCCCCACAAAACTAATGGGGATTCTCTACCAGTTCTCTGAGTAGTGAGTGAGACCTCTGTCAACCCAATAGAATCCTGGCCGAGATACACGTCAACAGTTTAAAGAAACTGGCACGTTAAAACTTCTTAACTTTGTAAATGTCAGACAGGCAGCCCCGGAAAACATGCCAGTAAATATAACTTGTTCACAATAACTGCTTGACCTTGCTAAGTTCACATGCAGCCAATATGACCTTTTCATCCCATTACACACATTCATCAGCAAGGAACTCAAGTTGCAACTTATGACTGAATGTCTTCCACCCGTGCATCTCCAGAAGCTTGACATAAGAACAGGCCATTCAGCCCTTTGAGTTTATTCCATGATTCAGTTAATTCATGGCTTATTTGTCCCTTGGCATTTTTTCATGTACAATGATTTTAGGAAGGTTGCATTCATCAGTTGCAGACCCACTGGGTTAGTCTGGGACTGGCAGATTCTCCCACAGCACATGCAAGTGAAGGTATAGTTACTGTTAGGAACAGCTGGATCTATCCTTCACCTCCTTTTCTCTTTCATGCTCAGTCTCAAAGGTGTCTGTAGTACCCCTAATATAGCACCTCCAGAGTTCACAATCAATGGACTGCTGTTTCCACTGACAGTGTCGATGTTGCACACAAATAGGACTTCTTTGTGGAGTCCTTGAAATATTTGTGTGGGGCCTGTGTGTTCTGTTTCCTGGTGGTCAAGTGTCCACATGACACAATTTCCGGCAGGTGATTGTCAATGTGGCTCACCCACCGCAGTTGACTTTGCTGGAGGCTGACCTTGATTCTGGTGATGTTGGCTGTTTCCCGGATGACAACATTCATGATGTGGTCCTGCCAGAGGATCTTTAGGAGGCTTTTGTCTACTTCAACTTCAATTACCTGCCTTAGCTCCATATCCCTTTTGGGTGAGATAATTCTAAATTCATATCTTCTTTCATGTGAGAAAAAAAATCTATCAGTACATGCTGATTCTTCATCTTACAATGTCTCAAGACTTCTTAGTATGCACAAGTGGACACATGAAGAGACTGAACCTGGAGCAGAATGTCATTCTGCGCATTCTGTGCCTGAGGCACATCCTTGCATGACAGTAATCTTTCCTCGGCTTTCTATCCTGCATCAGTCTTTCCATTAGTTAATAACTCCTGTCGAATTGCAAGCTATCCAACATTGATATATGTCTTCCCTTCTCTCTTCCTTTGAAGTCTACACTCCATGACTTCACTTAATGCTCCATTTCCTCTTAAAATGTGTCCTACTGTATTTTCCTAATCTAGTTCAGTGTATGTCTGTGTTCATTGTCCTCAGCACTTGATCATTTGCTATTTTTTCTGTCCAGCTGATTCTTTGCAGCTTCCTCCAAACCAGTTGGCACCCTCCTTATGTCCAAGTCTCACAACAATGCTCTAAAGCAAGCTGTTTTTAAGTTGTGAAAATTGAAACAATCCTCTGGTTGAAGAAGATCCAAGGTGGGAATATGCAAGAGAAAGAGGAACCTAGAAAGGCTGAATGAATTAAATTAAGAATTAAATGAAGTAAAGAAAGCATGAGTTGGAAAGGGTATAGATATCACCAAGATGAATGAGCAATGGAAACAGATTAAAGAATCTGCCAAGGAATGAGGGACAATTAGGATCGGGCTTCTGACAACAAAAGAGTCAAGAAATCACAGGTTATTACTGAAACATTTCAAATGATGAAAGAAAGAGATGGGAGAATGCCAGTACTGAAGAAGACATTCTGAAATAAGACACTTAAATAATAAGTTAAGAGAAACAGAAAATACACATCAAAAAGTTAAAAGAGCAGTGTAATATACTCAATGAATGACATCAGCCAGGAAGTGTAGACCTAATGCATGCAAAAGCAAAGGAGATTAAGGAGAATTCTGAACTAGAACTCCCGAATCCCCTTGTACTTCAGATTTCTGAAGACTTTCCCCATAGAAAATGGTCAATGCCTCTATTTTTCCTACCAAAGTGCATAACCTTTCATGTTTCTATATTTTATTCCATCTGCCACTTCTTTGCCAACTCTCCTAACTTTCCCAAATCCTTCTGCAGCCTTCCTGCTTCCACAACACTACCTGTCCCTCCGCCTGTGTTTGTGCTATCTGCAAACCTAGCAATAATGCCATCAGTTCCTTCATCTAGATCATAAATGTATAGCATGAATAGTTGTGGTCCCAACACTGACGCCTGCAGAACTCCACTAGGCACCAGCAGCCATCCTGAAGAAGACCCCTTTATCTGTACTCTCTGCCTTTTGCCAGTCAGCCTAACCTTTATCCTTGTCAGTATCTTGCCCCTAAATCTGTGGGGTCTTATTTTATTTAGCAGCCTTCTGTGTGGCACCTTGTCGAAGGCCTTGTGGAAATCCAAATAGATCATATCCGCTGGATCTCCTTTGTCTAACTTGCTCATTACCTCCTCAAAAAACTCTAACAGATCCATCAGACATGATCTCCATGATGCTATTCCACATGAAGGTGTGAGTGGTGTTGGGTATTCTAACATTTCTACCTTTTGTGTTATTGTAGGCTTGAAACATCAGTTCCTGCAAGCCTCAGGACCAGGCAGCAGCATAAAACACCTTGGTTTACAGGTCACGGTCACAGCCACACCCATCCCACGAGAAGACACTTACTGAGCTTGAGACACTGGGACTGGTTGAGGCAAAAGTGGTGAAAAACATCCTGGTGTTGGCACAAGAGTAGCACAGATCTGTTAGTCAGGTATCCGCACGGCCAACATCAGGACCATACAAAGTTTATCATATGCTGCAATGTCATGGAATTGCACAGCTTTAGTGGGAAGGGAGATGAGATTCATCTTTCCACTGATGGAGGCGTTAATAAACTGCTGGGCACTTCAGTTTACAGCCAGCCAGTAGGGGAAGAGTTTATGATAATGGAAACCTCATTGAGAGGATTTATGATGACTGCGATGACAAGGTTCTGACACAGTTCCCCAGTCCCTGAAGTTTGTACCAGCAGTAGTTCGTCCTTGGGCGCTGGCTTGAAAAATTTGTGGAGTGATGGCATTATCTCCCAAAGAAATCCCAAAGTAGCTGCTGCGTGTAAAAATTTAAGAATTTTTAAATCATTTGCAAGAAATGTGACAGTTCTGGAAACATAGTATACATCTTGGAAGAACTGCAGTTCTTCCCCTTTAAGAGGTCTCAGGTCCTCAAAGCTTATTTTATGTCCATTTAAAATGAACAAAAGGTATGAGATTAAGCCTAACACAAACATCATGAAATTAAACGACATGGTCTGTGATGTATTCTGGAATTGGACTGCCTGGAACTTCAATAAAGCCAGTCATCAATCAACAAAATTGATGAGAAAATCTATTCTCTGTACCCCTTACAGCTGTGTTCCTCCTGCCCACCCCTGGCTCTTCCAATTCTTGATTTATCTAGAACAGTCATGGATGTAAAAGTGATCACTGTGGCAACAGAGATCACCCAAATCAATCTTAGAAATAAAAATACAAGATGACAAACTGCAGCTGCACAGGAAGAATGTTCACCGAATATTGAACAAACATATCTGATGCTGTGGAGAAAAAAGTATATTCAAAGCCTATACAAAGACCACAACTGTTTAAAATGATAGTCCCTGTTGAAGAAACTGAATGCATTGGCATTTATATCATCATGTCAATATACCTGTCACTTCAATTTGCTAATTTCTGTTAACATTTTCGTTGCCACTCAAATATGTAATTACAATCTTTTAAACCACTGGATTATATGCACAGAATAGAATGACACTCCTGGGTCATGTAATTTACTGTTGCCTTAAAGTATAAATGCACAAAAAAAATCTCAGCATGGTGACAGACATGTGACCTGTCTCTTGGCTGATTAATAATGAAACCAGTAAGTGTTCTCAAAGAAAGCACAAGTCAACTGGATGGTAATCCCATGGAGGAAAAGGAGGTTCTCACTCACTGTCCATCAAGGAAATGGAAGATTGAAAGGTTTGGGGAAGCAAAAGAAATTAGTGTGTCCAATGATGTCGTTTCAAACCAAAGGTTTGATTCTAACTCAGTGCCCTTTTTCTGTTGATATGTAGGCCAGTCTTTCATGTCAGGCAGAATTGACTCCACTCCTTTTCCTTTTTTCTAGACTGTTTCAGAGATCCTTTCCAATATTCCAAACCAACAAGCGATAAGGAACAAATTGCATATCTGGACTGGGAGGCCAAAAACGTTCAGAGGTTTCCCCAAAGATACAGAGAACTTGGTATGTCAAATTTCTCAACTTTCAAGTCCTGACCTCCCTTCCTACCCCCATGACTCACTACCCAGAATAATGTTCCAAATGCAGGAGGATGCCATGAATATTTAACCCCACTTCTCCAGCACAGTACACATTTAAACTCTCTGCCATTGAACACATCTAACTAAAGCAAAAATGTACCTTAAACAATAGCAATCTAAAACTTGAATTAAAAAACCCTCATTGATACACTATGCAAGAATGACACGGAAAAAGATTTATGTATTCAACTGCATATTCCCTTCTTTCGAAACTTAAACTAATTTGAAATTAATCAGTTGGCACCTTGACTAAAATTAATAACAGTAATTTAGAGCAAAAGTTTTAAACATTGTTATTTAATCATCTCACAGCTTACAATCAAAGCTAATGGTTTAACAGATCGGTTAAAATCATATCTATAAAATTTGTCTGTAAATGTTTCATTTTCCTCTGTCTTGGTAAAATGTTTTCAGGCAAGCTCGCAAAAAGTTGGGTGGCTTTTTAAGCAGCTTCACAAAACGTAATGAACAACAACCTAAGTCACATTTTCACATGCTTATGTCAAGTATGATGCTTTGTCATTACAGCTTAACACTTTAATGAAGGTAAATCTATTATATTTGCGCCTGCATGAAGTCTTCAAGAAAATTCTCCAAGCACTTGCGTGGTATGTGAAGAAAGCAGAGCTTTGTGAATGTGAAGGATGCACACACATTAAGTGACCAGCTGTTGATGGTGATGTGTTGTATTGACTTTCTGTTGCTGCTCAAATGAAATATTCATAGCATATTGTCATGAACAGAAATATCAAGGCTTTAGTAACAAACCAACAGTTTACATTTACAGATAAAAAGAGGCAAATGTATCAATACATAGCAATGTAACTGTGTTTTACAAGCTTTAACCTTTTTTGAAAAATATAGAATCCCTGTAGTATGGAAGCAAGCCATTCTGCCCACAACCATCCTTCAAAGAGCATCCCATCCTTTCCCTGTAACCCTGCATTTGCCATGGTTATTCCACCTAACCTTCACATCCCTGGACATCATGGGCAACTTAGCGTAGCCAATCCATCTAACCTGCATAACTTTGAACTGTAAGTGGAAATCAGTGTACCCAGAAGAAACCCACACAGAAACAAGGTGAATGTGTAAACTCCACACAGACAGTCATCCAATGGTACAATCAAACCCAGGTCCCTGGCAGTGTGAGGCAGCAGTGCTGACCACTGAGCCACAGTGCCAACCACTTTATTCTCGGCCCTCTTTCACAGACACTTAATGATTTCACATTGTGTCCTTTTTTTCCAAAAATAGCATTCATTGAAAATCAGGTATCCCAGTCTGGTACTGGAAAAAACAAAATTTATGTCTGAAATTTCCAAAGGAAATCATTTGAGAAAAACAGTGTGTTTACATTCTGTCCTTCTGTTTTTGTGATCTTCGTACTTGGAGTTATTTGAGGCCCAAATCAATTAGTTAGATCAGTCTAGTGTAGTTTTAACTCTTCTCCAAATGGGTACAATTCCATAGAAACCCCACAGTTCAAATTAGACAGCTATTGGCATTTTATTGCATCTGAATCAGATAAGACTGCCATGGGAAATCAGAATCATATGTTGTCAACATAGTGGCTCAGTGGTTAGCACTACTGCCTCAGTGCAGGGACCTGAGTTCAACCCTACCCTTGGGTGACTGTCTGTGTGGAATTTGCACACTCAACCCATATCACATGTGGGTTTCCATCCGAAGATGTGCAGGTTAGGTGGTTTAGTGATAGGAACTGCAAGGGAGTGGACCTGATGGGCTGAGTGGCCTGCTTTCACATGTCAGGGATCCTATGATTTAGCGTGGCAACAGTCAGGAAAATTATCCCTATGAAGTTTATAATTCTGTGACATGTACATTTGTAGTGAAAATATAATGAGCTATCATAAATTGAGATTAAAGGTGTTTCAGTTCAGTACTGCACATAAAAGAGGACTGTTAGAATGGTAAGTTATAATATTTTATCTCTTCACGTTTCATTTTGAAATAATCTTGTTTAAATAAGAAGAGGCCTAGGATGACACAAGAGGCAAGTGCATCAGAGAATGAAACTGTAGCTTTGTGCAGGTGTTAGAAATTCATGCCTGGCCATTCACTCCAAGTTGGATACACAGACCCAGCAAATCTCTCAGCTCACTGCACCTGTGTCAGGGAAAAGTGCCCCAAATGGTGGTTTGGGCAGAGTGGGTGAAGACTCATGAGAGTCTGCCATCCCATGGCTCTGGGAGCATCAGGGACCAAAGCAGTCTGTTTCAAAGTACTTCCTTTGCTCCTTGCAGCTTTTTCGTTGTTCAGTCATGGGGTGTGAACTTTACTGGCTGGGCCAGCATTTATTGTCCATCCCTAGTTGCCCTTGAAAAGGTGGTGAGCTGCCTCCTTGAACCACTGCAGTCCATGTGGTGTAGGCTGACTCACAATGCTCTTAGGGAGGGAATTCAAGGATTTTGACCCACTGACTGTGAAGGAACAGCAAAATAATTCTAAATCAGGATAGTGAGTGACTTGGAGGGTAGCTTGCAGGTGCTGGTATTCCCATGTATCTGCTGCCGTTGTCCTTCCAGATGGAAGTGGTTGTGGGTTTGGAAGGTGCTCTCTGAGGATCTTTGGTGAATTTTTGCTGTGCATCTTGTAGATAGTACACACTGCTGCTACTGAGTGGAGAGTAGTGGAGAGATGAATGTTTGTGATTGTGATGTCAATCATGCAGCTGCTTTGATCTAGATGTTGTTCTTGGATCTGCACCCATCCAGGCAAATGGGAAGTATTCCATCACACTCCTGACTTGTGCCTTGTAGATGATTGGACAGGTTTTGGAGAGTCAGGAGGTGAGTTACTCGCCACAGTATTTTGAGCCTCTGACCTGCTGTTGCAGACACTGTGTTTATAGTGCAAGTCGGATTGAGTTTCTGATCAATGATAAGCCCCAAGATGTTGATAGTGGGGGATTCAGTGATGGTAACAGCATTGAATATCAAGGGACAGTGTTTAGATCGTCTCTTATCGGTGATGGTCATAGCCTGGCATTTGTGTGGCGCAAATGTTATTTGCCTCTTGTTAACCAATACCTAAATATTGCCCAGATCTTGCATTTGAACATGGACTGCTTCTGTATCTGAGAAATTGAGAATGGTGCTGAACATTGTGCAATCATCGGTGAACATCCCCACTCTAACCTTATGATGGAGGAAAGGTTTTCGATGAAGCAAGTGAAGATGATTGGACCTCGGACACTACTCTGAGGAACTCCCACAGACACATCCTGTAGCTAAAATGTCCAACATCCTGCAACCACAACCATCTTCCGATGTTCCAGATTAGAATCCAACCACCGGAGAGTTTGTCCCCCTGATTCCCATTGATTTCAGTTTCACTATGGTTCCTCGATGCCACACTCAATCAAATGCAGCCTTGATTTAAAGAACTGTTCTCACACCTCACCTCTGGAATTCAGCTCTTTTGTCCATGTTTGAACCAAGGCTATAATGACGTTCAAGAAGTCAGGAGCTGAGTGGCCCAGGCAGAACCCAAACTGGGGATCACTGAACAAGTTATTGCACAGCAAGTGAAAACAAAAACTGCTAGAGATCACAATGGGTCAGGCAGCATCCATGGAAAGAAAGCAAGCTATTGTTTTCTGAAGAAAGGTCCCGACCCGAAACGTCAACTTTGCTGCTCCTCAGATGCTGCCTGGCCTGTTGTGTTCCTCCAACTCCACACTGTGTTATTTCTGACTCCAGCATCGGCAGTTCTTTGTATCTCTGAGTAAGCTATTGTTTCAAGTCTAGATAACTCGTCATTAGAGCTGACGTGAAGTGTGGAGGGGGCAGCATTTATGCAATAGTTGGGGTGGGTTGGGGGCAGTTGGAGTGCTGGGGGAGAAAGGATGTTGATAGTTCAATTTAAGTGATTGGAATGTGAGAAATGGTGTGTCTAACTGCCAGACTGGAAAGAACAGACAGTCCCACTGGGGTGGGAGAAGGGGAGAGAGGGTGACAGAGAATGTAACAAACAGAGCTTTAGGAAAGGGAAAGAATGGGTTCATAATTTGAAGGTGTTAAATTCAATATTGAGCCCAGAAGGTAGTAAACTGCTTAGTTTAAAGATGAGATGTTGTCCTTCCAGTTTGCACTGTGATTCGCTGGAGCATTGCAGCATGCCAAATACAAACAAGTGGGCACGCGAGCAAGATGCTATGTTAAAATGACCAGCTACGGGCAGGTCGGGGTCATGTTTACGCACAGACCGGAGGTGGTCTGCAAAGCAGTCACACAGTTTGCATTTAGTTGCTCTAATGTAGAGACTAACAAACTTGCCCCAACAGCTTCCTGTGGGAGAGAATTCCACAGGTTCACAACTCTCTGAGTGAAGAAATTCTTCCTCATCTCAGTCCTGAATGGCTTACCCCTTATTCTTAGACTGTGACCCCTAGTTCTGGACTTCCCCAACATCAGGAACATTCTTTCCACATCTAGCCTATCAAGTCCCATCAGGAATTTATTTGTTTCCATGAAATCCCCCCATATTCTTCTAAATTCCAGTGAATACAACCCCGGTTGATCCAATCTTTCTTCATATGTCAGTCCTGCAATCCCAGGAATCTGTCTGGTGAACCTTTGCTGGACTCCCTCCATAGAAAAAATGTCCTTCCTCAGACTAGGAGATGAAAACTGCACACAATACTCAAGATGTGGCCTCAGCAAGGTCCTATGGCCCACAGTGCCTCATAGATACCCAGTCTTGCATTGCTTGATCTTTTTGAAGCGTTTCCCGTTTAGTACAGTGATAGTGCCACACAACATAATGGGGGGTATACTTAATGTGAAGGCAAGGCTTTATCTCCACGAAGACTGTGTGATAGTCACTCTTACTGATACTGTAATGGTCAGATGCATCTGCAGCTGGCAGACTAGTAAGGATGAGGTCAAGTATGTATTCCCTTCTTATTGATTCCTTCACCACCTGCTGTAGACCCAGTCAAGCAGTTATGTCCTTTAAGACCCAATCAGCTCGATCAATAGTGCTGCTGCTGAGCCACTCTTGGGCGTGGACATTGAAATCCCCTACCTAGAGTACATGTAGCACCCTTGCCACCCTCCTCCTTCCTCCAAGTTGTTCAACATGTAGGGTACTGATTCATCAGCTGAGGGAGGCTGGTACATGGTAATCGGTAGAGGTTTCCTTGCCCATCTTCAACATTGAAACAATGGGACTTCATGAGGTCCAGAGTCAATGTTGAGGAGTCCCAGGGTAACTCCGTCCTGACGGTATCCCACAGTGCCACCACTTCTGCTCTGTCTGTTCTGCCAGTGGAAAACATCCAACAATAGTGATGGAGGTGTCTGGGACATTATAAGGTATGATTCCATGAGAATGTCAGGCTGTTGCTTGACTAGTCTGAGAGACAGCTCTCTCAATTTTGGCACTAGCCCCCTGATGTTAGTAAGGAGGACTTTGTAGGGTCAATAGGGCTGTTTCTGCTATTGTCAACTCTATTGCCTAGTTCAATGCCAGCTGGTCCATCTGGTTTCATTTCTTTGTTGAGACTTTGTAGCGAACAAGACAACTGAGTGGTTTGCTAGGCCATTTCAGAGAAGAGTTGTGAGTCAACCACGTTGCTATAGGTCTGGAGTCACATGTAGGCCAGACCAGTGAGGATGGCAGTGCTTCCCTGAAAGATATTAGTCAGCTGGATGATATTTTTCCGACAATTGACAATGGTTTCATGGTCGTCAGTAGATTCTTAACTCCAGATATTTTTATTGAATTCAAATTCCATCATATGCCATGGCAGGGTTCAAACCTTACTGTATTGCTAACTGTTAAGCCTTCTAACCCTCACAACTTCACCCACTGTCTGTGCCAAACATGCCAACTCATCCCAATCCCATGATCCTCAGCCACCCCTGGCACCTTTGCTAATTCAGTGCCAACTTACAACACCCAGTCATCACCATGGACAGACCTTAGGGACCATGTTGAAAATAAAGTACTTAATATCTATTACAAACGTCATAGTAGAAGAAAACACTCATTCATGAAAAAAAGCATGCAATATATTTAAGTCCCCTCAAGTACATAATCAGTCATGAAAAGAAACATTTGTAATAACAATGCCACAACAGACAGCTAACTCTTTAATATCTCTTTGAGTTCCTGATCTAACTATGAACTTATAGTGTCCCAATATGATAATGATAGTAGTAGAAAGAAATTGAGCATTAATAATGCTATAATGATAGCACTTAATACAATGACAACAAACAGCTATTGAAATGGATCAAATATGTTTTCTTTTAATCTCACAAAGAAAGGCAGTTTATTTCCCCCCATTTTGCATGACAGATTTAAATAAATTGATAGCTTGACAGTTCTATATATTTCATCAATATTTCAGGGGAAATCATGTCGACACTAAAAAGATCATAACTCATACATTGTGGGATAATGCCCTAACCCTAACACAGCAGAAATAGGATTTGTTTGAACACTGCACACTGTTGAAATGGCTGAATTGAGTTGAAATTTCCCACATATGGAAGCCGTATCTTGTTCTTGATCCCCTCTTCCCCAGTGAAAATAGTTTCCATGAGATATGGGTCATGAGCTGCCAGATTCAGGGTCTGGCTGTCATTTTGGAAATACCATAAAATCTCCAAGACTTCACAAGGAATCCAGCTTTCCATAGCTCAGTAGGAAAATTTAGGAATGAGTGTGTGGCTCAGTGGGATGCTGCTTTCGCAAGTCAGTCTGTAACAGACAGTGCTTTAGATCTCAAAATTGCATATAGCGAGATGGTGAGAAAAGGGTAATGGAAAATATCACTGAGTTGTTGTTGAAGGGGTAAAGGTAATAGAAGAACAATATTCACAATAAAAACTAATATTGTTCTTTATTTCCACATTTTTCTGTACCTTTTCAGCAGAGTTAATCACATCACCTCCTTGGCTTCGGGTATTAGCTGTCGACAGACATTGCAGACCAAGAATTGAGATATTGATGAGTTGTCTCAATTTGGCTAAGATAATCCCTGACTAGGCATGAAGCTCAAATATTGAACCTGGCAAAATAAAACTGCAAAAATGTAATTATGCTGGAACATGAATGTGATCAAAGGTATCCCTAGATTTGCATTTGTAGGAATGTTGGATTTCTTGAACTTGAATGAAGCTAAAGAGATGTATTGGTATAATTTCACCTGCTACCTTCCTCTGTGGCCTATTTTTAACTCACAAATGAAGGATTACAATGAAGAATTTCAATAAATTGTTACCCTCAAAAACCACATTCTAAATTCCTCCCTTATTATCAAAAGCTCTGTGGATAACTCCAATTGATGGATAATTTTATTTGCCTCAAGGAACATTTTATGCGTTCCATGTTCTATATTTTCTACATGATATTTTACATTGTAGCACTTCCTATTGCATTAGATAATAGGATTTCACCACTATCAAGAAATTTTGGGAGACATTCAATTATTTTGCCTTCATAGCAGCATGGGTACTACATTGAGACAAAAAGACTCTGAGAAGGACGCACTAGCCATGGCTAACTAAGGAAGTTACAAATGTCATCAAATTGAAAGAAAATGTATGCAATAGTATATAAATTACTAGCTGTTCAGAAACCAGCAAACCATGACAAATAAGAAGGGGTAAATTAGAGTATGAGAGAAAGCTATCTAGAATTTTTAATGAATATTTTTAGAGGAAAAGAGTGGTAGAAATGTTGAATCTGTTTTTGCTGCATATGGTTCTCCATGGTTAGTACTGCCACCTCACAGCACCAGGGACCCGGGTTCAATTCTACCCTCGGGCGACTTTGTGGATTTTGCACATTCTCCCTGTGTCTGCGTGGGTTTCTTTGGGGTGCTCCAATTTCCTCCCATACAGGAAAGATGTGCAGGTTAGGTGGATTGGCCATGCTAAATTGCCCATAGTGTCCAGGGATGTGCAGGCTAGGGGGAATAGTCATGGGAAATGCAGGGTTAAGGTATAGAGTGGGGAGGGGGGCTGGGTGAGATGCTCTTCAGGGGGGTGGTGTGGATTCTATGGGCTGAATGGCCTGCTTCCACACTATGGGGATTCTATGATCCTATGATTTGAAAATAAAGCGGCACCAGGGAGGAAGGAAGTTAAATAATCACAATCACTAGGGGAAAGGTACAAACAAAAGATTAGAACTAAAAGTTAACAAGTCCACTGCATCTGATGGCTTTCACTGTAGGTTCCAGAAAAGAAAGTGGCTGTAGATGTAGCAGATGCATTGATTGTAATTTTTCAAAATTTTCTTGATTCTGGAAGGGACTCGACAGATTGGAAAATCATTAATGTAATTTGTCTTTTCAAGAACAGAGGGAAACACAAAACAAAAAAGCTGCAAGCCAGTTATCCCAACATCTGTTATATTAAAAATGCTAGAATCTATTTTCAAGGAAGTCATAGCAGACATCAAGCAAATTATAATACAATCAGGCAAAGTCAACATGTCTTTATGAAATGGAAATCATGTTTCATTAATATCTTAGTCTTCTTTGAGGAAGTAACAAGCAAAGTGTATAATGCAGATGTGTTGCTTGGATTTCCAAAATGGTAAAGTGCCATGTTAAAGTCGACAACATAAAATAAGAGATCAGTTTGTGAGATGCAATATATTGACACAGATAGAAATTTGATTAGCTAACAGGGTGCACAGACGAGGAACAAATGGATTATTCTCAGCTTTGCAAACTGTTATGAGTGGAATACCACAGCGATCTGTGCTGGGGCCTCAACTATTTACAAATTAAATCAACAACTTGGATGTAGGACCAAAGGTATGACAACTAAATTCGCTGATGGCACAAAGATAGACAGGAAAGTTGGTTTGCATGACGGTATTTAGACTCTTGAGGATTCAAAACCAAAAGGATTTGGATTGGCTAAGTGAGTTGGCAAAGACTTTGCATGCAGATGTGGGAGAATGTGAACTTGTACCCTTTATCATGAAGAAGAAAAAGGCAGTATATTTATTTGAATGGACAGAAACTGCAGAACTCCATGGTATAGAAGGATCTGGATGTCCTGGTACATGGATCACACTAAAACAATGTTGTGAAGCTGCAGTATGCGATTGGAGAAGACAAATCGAATGTTGCTGTTTATTACAAGGGGAATCGAATATAAGAATAGAAAGTGTTGCTACAACCATACAGGGTCTGGATTAGACTGTATCTGAAGTATTGTATGTAAAATGTTTCTTTATTGAAGACAAGATAACATTGTATTTGAAGCAGTTCAAAGAAAATTCACTCAACTGATGCCTGGGATGTACGGTTGTTTTATGAGGAAATGTTGAGTAGGTTGGGCTTATACCCATTGGGGTTTTGAACAGGACAAGGCAATTTTATAGAAACAGGTAAGGTCCTGAGAGCATTTGCTGAGAGGATATTTCCCCCAGAGAATGTGGAGAATTCGAGAAGAAGAGTACTCCCTTTAAAAATTCTGGGTTTCTAATTTAAGACAGAAATCAGGATTTTGTTTTCCCCGAAGGAAGATTGGTCTGTGGAATTCTCTTCACTATAGTGTACTGGAGGCCAGATGATTCAATATATTGAAGTCTAAGTGAGAGTCTTTTAATCAACAAGGAAGTCAAAGGTTATGGGCATCAGACAGGAACATGGAGTTGAGATCATAATCAGATCAGCCAAGATGTTATCGAATGGTGAAATAGGTCCCAGAGGACCAAATAGCCTTCTCCTCCTCTGAATCTTTCGTATCTAGAAAATCATGTGAGATTTTAACACAGAATTACACAGGTTCTACAATTTTGATATAGACCATTCATGCAATTAGCCCTGCCAAACATGTGCTTCATTCAAGCTCATCCCATCCTCTCTCATCTAATTTGATCTTAATCCTTTATTGTGTTCTCCTTCATAAATTTATCTAGCTTAATGTTGAATACCTAAACAAATTCTCTTCATCTATTTCCTGTAATAGAGAGTTCCACCTCCCAGCCATTCTGTAGGTAAAGAACTTGATTTCTGATTTGGCTATTTGCTAGACAATACACCAGCTTGGTATGACCATGCATTTATAAAATTTTAGTATGACTTCTCTACATTTTAGTTTGATGTGCTCTAATACTTGTTTTGTTTTTGACTGGCCTTATTAACCTACATCCCTTTTTTGAGCCATTTGCGCCATTGCACTACTAGATCCCTTTGCTCCTTTATCCTGTTTAAAATCTTAGTTTTTAAGTAACGTAATACCAAAATGTAAGACTGTGCACTTATTTGTGTTGAAACAAATTTGTCAAATATATGCCTATTTAGCAATTGCTGATGTTTTCTTTCAATTTGTTGTAATTTTCATGAATCATTGTACCTTCTCTACCCCAACCCTAAAACCTAGCCCCCATAACCTGATACAAAAATAGAAATTGTTGGAAAAGCTCAGCAGGTCTGGCAGCATGTGTGACAAGAAATTAACATTTCGGGCTTGGTGACCCTTCCTCAGAATTGATGCTATCTACAAATTCAGAAATTTGTGGCCAGGACCCTTTCTTTCTGAGATAAGTAGGTATATTAGGTGATTACTAACTCACCAACTCCACCTCTGAAAAAAAACTTGACCAACTGCATACCAATCAGCTGGTTAGGAGCGGACTGGTGAATTTTGGTGATTATCTTGGCCAATTGCAGGCCTCAACAGTGATGTCCTGACTTCCCAGAAGCTGTTAGCCAATTAGAGACCAGAAGTTCCTGGATCCTAAAGACCATGGATCAGTGCCTGTTACTCAGGGGATCCAATGGCCAGAAGACAGATATTTCTCTTTTGCCTCTTGTAGCGTAGGTGTTATGGGGACAGTGTGGTCAGGGGGTCAGAGGCAAAAGCAGGGTGTGGCCTTCTAAAGCCCCCTCTTACCCTCTAGAGAACCCGGGGTCTGGGAAAATTCAGGACTGGATAAGAAGGAAAAGAGAACCTTTGGGAAGGGGCAAAGGGAGCAAACCAACAGAGGCTGTGATGGAGTATAAAAATGTGTGCAGGGGATCTTAAGAACACATGAGGAGAGCAAAGAGGTGGCATGAGAAAACACTGATGAGTAAAATTGGGCAGAATCCCAAAATATTCTATGAGTATATTAAAGGGAAGAGGGTAACTAGAGAAAGAGTAGGGGTAATTAGGGACCAAGATCTGTGTGTGGAGAACATTGGCTAGGTTTTTGATGAGTGTTTCACTTCTGTCTTCACTCAGGAGAAGGACGATGAAGATACAGAATTTAGCAAGAGGGACTGTGAGGTTCTTGAGCAGATTGACATGGAGGTTTCATAGACATAAAAGTGGACAGATCCCCAGAACCAGATGGCTATCTCAGGTTGCTGTGGGAGAAGAGGGAGAAATACATAGGAGCTCTGACCCAAATTTTCAATTCCTTTCTGGCCACAGAGATGTGCCAGAGGACTGAGGGGCAGCTAATGTGGTTCCACTTTTCAAGAAGGGTGGTTGGGATAAACCAGAGAATTACAGACCAGAGAGTTTCACATTAGTGGAAGGGAAACTATTGGAGAGTGTTTTGAATGAGAGAATTAATCTCCACAAAGTAAGGTAAGTTTTGATCAGGAATAATCAGCACAGCTTTGTGAGAGAGAAGACATGCCTAACAAATCTGACTAAATTTTTCTGGAGGTGACCAGTTATACAGATGAGATTAGTGCAATTGATGTAGTTTATATGGATTTCTGCAAAGCCTTTGACAAGGTCCCACATGAGAGACTGAAAAAGAAGGTAAAAGCATATGGGATCCATGGTAACTTGGCAGGAAGGATCCAAAATTGACTTGGCGATAGGAGGCTGCGTGACTGGAGGCATATAAATTATATAAATAAGATTGTGGGGGATTGGGAAATGAAACCTAAGTTGTGAATGCCATGAGGATTTGCCAAATGGTTAACCATAAGAAGTAGGAACAGGAGTATGTTGTTTGGTCCCTCGAAGCTGCTCTAATATTCAATAGGATTATGGCCGATCTAACATTCGTCACATCTACTTTCCTGCATTTTCTCCATTAACCTTGATTCCCCTACTGTTCCAGAACCTATCTATCTCAGTCTTAAATATACACAAGGACTCTGCCCCTACAGTTCTCAGTGGCAAGGAGTTCCAAAGATTCACAAACCTCAGAAAAGAAATTCCTACTTATCTCAGTCTTAAACGAGGACGCCTTTATTCTGAAATCATGCCCTCTGCTCATAGGTTCTCCCATGAGGGGAATTATCCTCTCAACATTTACCCTGTCAAACCCTTTAAGAATCTTGTATGTTTCAATGAGATCACCTCCCATTCTTCTAAACTCCAGAGAGCAGAGTCGCAACCTATTTAGCCTTTGCTCATCAGACAAACCCTCCCTTTCAGAAATCAGCCTACTGAACCTTCTCTGAATTGTTCCTCCTTAAGAGGACCAAAACTGCCTCATAGTTCTCTAGATGTACCTTAGACCAGCACCTTAGACAGTTGCAGACTCATACTCCAGTGCCCTGAAATAAGGGCCATTGGCCTTCCTGATTACCTACTGCAACTGTGTGCTAAATTTCAGTCTTTTGTGTACAAACATTCCCAAGTCCCCTTGTGTTGCAGCTTTCTGCCATTTTCCTGCATTGAAATAATATTCTGTTCTTTTGTTCTCCCTTCCAAGCTGAACAGCTTCACATTTTCCCATATTATACTGCATTTGCCAATGTTTTGCCCACTTACTGAACCTATCAATATCTCTTAGTCTATAGTTTGTACCCTCTTGCAACTTGCCTTTCTACCTATTTTTGTGCCATCTGCAAATTTGGCTACAGTACATTCATATACTCACTCATTGTTTCTTTCCCATTAACCAATTGTCTATCAGCACCAATATACTGCCCCCATCACTATGGGCTCTTGTTTTATGACTGAATCCTTTGTGAGGTACCTTGCTGAAGTCCAATTAAAACACATTGACTGATTCCCCTTAATCAACGCCGGTTGAGACTTCCTCAAAAAATATTAATAAGTCAGGTAGACATGATTTCCCTTTCATGAAGCCGTGTTGACTCTGCTTGATTAGGTTATGATTTTCCAAATGTTCTGCTATTTAGTCCAATACTTTTTAAACAGGACCTGTCCTGAAGAAGGGTAACACCCAAAACATTGACTGCTCTTCCTCCAGATGCTGCCTGGCCTGCTGCGTTCTTGCAGCCTCCTGTTTGTCTACCTTGGATTCCAGCATCTGCAGTATTTTTATCTCTAAAGTTTTGAACAATAGATGTTTGACTAATCAGCTTACTTTATCCACTGTTATCAACTTTTTGCTTCCCTTGTTTTTTGAGTAGTGGTGTCAGATTTGCAATTTTCAAATACTCTGGCACTTGTCCAGAATCCAATGATTTTTGGACAGTTACAATCAATGCATCCACTATTTGTGTAGCTACATCTTTTAGGATCCTAGGATGCAACCGTGAGGACCCGGGGACTTATCTGCATTGAGCCCATTAGTTTGTCTAATACTACTTCTGTAGTGATAGTGATGGCACTTAATTCCTCCCCCATATCCTTCAGTATTAATGGAATTTTCAAAGTATCTTCCACCATAAAGGCTGATGCAAAATATTTGTTAACTCCTCTGTCATTTCCTTATTCTCCAAAACTATTTCCTCAGATTCATTTTCTAAGGGGCCTATATCTACTTTGACCACTTTCCTCCTTTTTATATATTTAATGAACCTCTTATTGTCAGTTTTTATATTTCTCACTAGTTTGCCTTTGTAGTTTACTTTCTCTGCCTTCATTCTATTTGTAGTCCTCCGTTGCTGGATTTTGACTTTTTCCCAGTCATCAAGGCTATCACTGACTTTTGCAAAGTCCTTATCTGCTTTTTCTTTCAACTTAATATTCTCCTTATACTTCCTTGGTTAGCCATGGTTGGTTTATCCCTCTCTGAGAATCTTTCTTCCTGACTGGATTTTTTTTTTCCCTGACACAAGTGTATGACCTCCTTAAATGACTGCCACTACTTGCTTACTGTCCTTTCTGCTAATCCATCTACCCAGGCCACTTCAGATAACCCTACCATCATTTCATTGCCATCTCCTTTATTTAAATTAAGCATAGTTGTTTCTGACCCAGGTTTCTCACTCTCTACTGAATATTAAATTCTATCATGTTATGATCACTATTCCCTACGGGATCTTCTGCTGGGAGATCATTTATTAAACTTGCTTCATTACCCATTAGTAGAGTCAAGATATCCTGCTCTCTGGATGGCTCCAAAACATATTGTTCTGCAAAACTATCCCGAATGAAACTATCCCTATGAATTTGATTAACCTATTTGACATGGAGATTAAAGTCACCCATAATTATTGCTTTTTTTCATTTTTCTTACCCCTACTATTTGTTGATTTATAGCCTTTCCCACAGAGTTGCTGTTGTTTGGGGGTCTATACACTACTCCTACCAATGTCTTCTTTTCCTTGCTGTTTACTACCTTCATCCAAATGGACTCTACATCATCTGATCCTAGATCATCTCTCAGAAATGTCTTCATTTCATCTCTTACTAACAGTACTACCTCCATCATATTTTCATACTTCCTGTCTCTCTGAAAGGTCAAATATCCCTGAATGTTAAGTTTCCAGTTTTGATCTCCTTGTAATCATGTTTACATAATGGCTATGGATCATGTTCATTTACCTCAATTTGCAGCATCAATTCATATACCTTATTACAAATGCTTTACCCATTAAGATACAAAGTCTTAAAGTTTGTTCAATTATCAAATTTCCCAACACCTTTATGATTCCTTGGTACAATGTGACATTCACATATTCTGGACATTCCTTTTATTTTCTGGTAACAATAAACTAGCAATTTTACATTTGATTTTATAATTTTCCATGCAACTGAACCCTCTCACCCCCTACTATTTAGTTTAAAGGTCTGGCCAGAGCCTTAGTTTATCAGGGCTCTGGTCCCAGCATGATTCAGGTGAGGACCATCCCATTGGAACATCTCTCTTCTTCCCCAGTACTGATGCCATATCCCATGAACCCAACACCAATCTTTGAGCCCTGCATTTACTTCTTTAATCTTGTTGACTCTGTGCCAATTAGCTTGTTGCTAATAGCATGGAAGAAGGTCTTAGGTTATAGGAAGATATAGATACTTTTGTCAGGTGGGCAGATCAGTGGCAGATAGACTTTAACCCTTGAACATTTCAGGTCATGAACTTGACAAGAAATAACAAGACAAGGCAGTACTCAATGAATGACAGGATATTAGGGAGCTCAGAAGAACACTGGGATCTTGGGGGGCTTACCCACAGATCCCTGAAGACGACAAGGTAGTTTAACAGGGTGGTTAAGAAGAGATAGAAAACACTTGCCTTTATCAGTTATGGCATTGATTATAAAAGCAGGAAGGTTATGTTGAAGTTGTACAGGACTTTTCTTGGTGTACTGTGTGCAGTTCTGGCCACCACATTATTGGAAGGATGTGATTGCACGGAGGAGGTGCAGAGGAGATTCACTAGGATGTTACCTGGGTTGGAGCATTTCAGCTATGAAGAGAGGCTTGATAAGCTCGGGTTGCTCACTTTAGGGAAGCAAAGGCTGAGTTGGACCTGGTGGAGTGCATATGGTTATGAGGTATAGACAAGTTGGATAGGAAGCAACTGTTCACTTTAGTTGAATGGTCAATAAAGAAGGTATTTAGTGAGGGGGAAGGAGATTTAGAGGGAATTTGTGGAAAATATATTTCAGCCAGAGGGTAGTGGGAATCTGGGTGGGTAGTGGAGGCAGGAAAGCTCACAACCTTTAAATAAATATGTGGATGAGCACTTGAAATGTCTTAACATTCAAGGCAGTGTGTCTGCTGCTAGTAATTGAGACTAGTGTAGATAGGTCAGTACAGACTCAAAGGGCGAATGGCCTCTTCTTTAGTTTATGACTCTATGATTCATTTGCAACTGGAATAATTTATAATCTCCATAGTCTTTAATTTGATGACAAGAACACTGTGCATTCTTTTAGACAACACGGCGTAGAGCTGGATGAACACAGCAGGCCAAGCAGCATCAGAGGAGCAGGAAGGCTGAAGTTTCGGGTGGAGACCCTTCTTCAGAAATGCGGGAGGGGAAGAGGGTTCTGAAATAAATAGGGAGAGAGGGGGAGGCGGATAGAAGATGGATAAAGGAGAAGATAGGTGGAGAGGAGACAGACAGGTCAAAGAGGTGGGAGTGGAGCCAGTAAAGGTGAGTGTAGGTGGGGAGTTGGCGGGGGGTAGGTCAGTCCAGGGAGGACGGACAGGTCAAGGAGGCGGGATGAAGTTAGTGGGTAGGAGATGGGGGTGGGGCTTGAGTTGGGAGGAAGGACAGGTTAGGGAGGCGGGGACGAGCTGGGGCTGGTTTTGGGATGCGGGCGGGGGAGGGGAGATTTCTTGTGAAGTTCACTTCTCCTTTATCCATCTTCTATCCGCCTCCCCCCTCTCCTTATTTATTTCAGAATCCCCTTCCCCTCCCCCATTTCTGAAGAAGGGTCTCGACCCGAAACGTCAGCTTTCCTGCTCCTCTGATGCTGCTTGGCCTGCTGTGTTCATCCAGCTCTACACCATGTTATTTCAGATTCTCCAGCATCTGCAGTTCCTACTATCTCTGTAACAACATTCTTTTAGATGTTTGGATTTGCAATGTGCGCTGACGCATGTACAGATGCACGTACTAGTTAAGTTGGCGGAACACCTTGAGTGCTCATCCCTCTTCCTGACACAGTGAATGTTTGAGGAGATATCTTCAAAGTGGTATTGCAAAGTATTCAAGATTGCACCTATATGGGTGTGCATGATTACTCGGACTCAATGTGTTTGCACTCCAGTATTGAGTAGACGGCACTTGATCAAAGGTTATTCAGAGAGTCACCATGATGCCCTCATTATTGCAGCAGTTCTCTACCCTAAGGCAGGACTGAGCCACAGTCCCACACCCTCCACGATACAGAGGGCAAAGAGACAGGACCCAAATCTACTCCAGCCAGACCGGGGATAGAAGCCCATGCTGTTGGCTACAATCTGATCTACGCTGGCTGATCAGCTATCAGAGCCCACCAACACCCAAGGAGTCCGAGTTCTTGTGGCAACATGCACTCTTACATGATGTTTTAGCCCAGAAACTATGAATAGTGATGGTAAAGTTTACAATTTTCTTTGCATTCCATGGATGACAAGTAATGTTGCCCAATCTTACAACCTACCATGTATGTATGTTGGAAGAATTTACACACTGACATTAACACACAGCCTGTATGGCCTTGTTATGAACACGCTTTCTTTGAGTATCCAGAGCTTCTGACTCAGAGGCTAAGAAGGAATCACTGCATCATAGGACCCTTTTCATATATTGTGGAAAGGAGAGATGTCTCCTTTCCGAAACAGACAATGCTCTGTATACAATCTACTGGCTTTTCTGGAAGATATTCAACAACAAAGGTCCACCTCAGCCCGAATGCTTCTAAAGCTATTTGCTCTCATTCAATCATTCATCAACATTCAAACCTTGTAGCTTTAACATAATAAAACAGTGTGAGAAACAACTGTGCACAATATTCATGTGGGGCTGTTACTTCCAACATATGGTAATGTCATGGTTGATGGGCCGCAAAAGAAATTTGTACAAATATGATGTGTGGTCTAAACCAGCAAAGTTTTGTCATGTGGACCCAGTTATGAGGGACTCAGGTGACAGCACAAAGGCAGTCCATAATCTTCATCCATACAACTTGCAGCTCTGCTTTAACTGGTGACTGACCTTTAGTTCTGTTTGGACCACTCACCATGTGACATGTCTCCAACAGCCGACCCTCCAATTATCAAGTAACGGTTTTTAACATGACTTCCCTGTACCATTGTAACCATCTAGTCATATGTTTACATTTGCTTATATTCCTTCTATCAAGAAGATTCAGCACTGCCCTCACTTTTGTTCTAATCTGACTAGGAAATATTGTAAAAAAATAATTAATCAACGAAAATGTTTCATGAAGCGGAAAGCATCAGGTATTCTGAGCTGTATCTATAACAAAGACACCATCACAAAGTAATTAATAACAATCATCATCATATTCTAGAATCCTTACAGTGCAAAAACAGGCCAATCATCCCAAGAGGTCCACACCAACCTTCTGAAGAGCATCCCACTACGTTTTCCCTGTAACCCTGTATTTCCCATCACCAACACAGCCAAACATCGCTGAACACTATGGGCAATTTAGCATGACCAATTCACCCAGCCTGCACATCTTTGGACAGTGAGAGGAAACTGGAGCACCCAGTGGAAACCCACGCTGACACAGGGAGAACATGCAAACTCCACAAAGGCTGATGCCTGAGGCTGGACTTGAACCTGGGTCCGTGGCGTTGTGAGGCAGCAGAGCTAACTACTGAGCCACTGTGCCACCCAACAAGCATTAAACTAGCTTTGTTCGATTGTTCAATAAAAATTTAATACACCTTTATGGCAAATTGCATGTTGTTGCACATTTTAACAGACAAGGAAACAAAGCAAATGATAATTTGATTTCCCTTTTCATGTTAAAAGCCAGAAAATAAACACAAGGAGACGCCATATGTGTTCACGCAGAACAAATGATGACTGATGTGATGCAAACAGTAATTAGTACAGGTTACGGTCAATCAATCATTTTTATTTATGCTGTGGTTGGTTAGCTCACCGAGCTGTTTCATTCGTTCACAGACGTTTCATTACCCTTCTGGGTAACATCATCAGTGCACCCTCCGATGAAGGGCTGTTGTGTTTTCCTGCCTGGTATTTAAACTCTGGGGTCCATTGGATTTGATTACCTCATTTCCGTTTTTCCGTCAGAGTGGTGTATATATGGAACTAGACCCTACATATACACCACTGTGAAGGAAAACCAGAAATGAGGTAATCAAATCCA
>NC_063354.1:35734042-35745633 GCF_021869965.1 Rhincodon typus
CCTTCCTGCTCCTCTGATGCTGCTTGGCCTGCTGTGTTCATCCAGCTCTCTACCTTGTTATCTCAGATTCTCCAGTATCTGTAGTTCCTACCATCTCAATAACAGATAAGATGCTTTGTAAAATTTTAGAAATAGGCAGTGTGGGCATTTCCCTTTGCTACAGGCATGGTGCCCAGTTTTACATTCCCCTCCTCTCCTGACATCCTGGATCTCACTCCCTGGAAGTGGGGAGTGATTCTACGGTTTCTGATCTTTATTCTGTAATCAGCCACGGACGGACCGTACTCACTGTTGACATCGAAGAAAGTCCTCAAGGATATAGAGATATTTTTAGTATACCTTTGTGTAATGTGAACATCTCTGAAATGGGTATAATTTATTCCACTAATGTTGTCCTCGAGAAGGCAATTGTGAGTCACTTAGAATCATAGAATCCCTGCAGTGTGGAAACAGGTCATTTGGTCCATTGAGTCCACCTTCTGAACAGCAACCCACCCGACCCAGACCCAGACGCAGCCCTCTACCCTATCCCTATAACCATGCATTTCCCATGGCTAACCTATCTAGCCTGCACACCCCTGGACACTACGGGCAATATAACATGGCCAATCCACCTAACCTGAACATCTTTGGACTGTGGGAGGAAATGAGAGCACACCTACGCAGACCCAGGGAGAACATGCAAACTCTACACAGACAGTCACCTGAGGGTGGAATCGAACCTGGGGTCCCCGGCATTGTGAGGCAGTAGTGTGAACCACTGAGCCACCGTGCCGCCCTGTATCTTGAACTGCTGTTATCCATCTGAATCGGTGTACCCATAGTACATTTGGGAGACAGTTCCAGAATTTGGCTAAGCAATTAAGGAACAGTGATACAATTCCAAGTCAGGATGGTGTGCACCTACTGCCATTGCCCTTCAGGTGATAGACATGGCAGGTTTGGAAGGTACTGATCAAGGTGGTTTAGTGAGTTACTGCAGAACATGTTTTATGTGGCACACACTGTTGTCTTTGTGCATCATTAGCAGATGGAATGACTGTTTAAAGTGTACAATGGATGCTGAAACAAGTGGACTACTTTGTAATGAAAAAGATTCTTGAAGGGAATCTCAAGAAAATCTTCTTGAGAGTTGTTGGAGCTCCACCCATCCCGACAAGTGGGGAGAATTCTGTCCACAGTTGACTTGTGCCTTGTTGATGATGGACAGCTTTGGGGAGTCAGGAGGTAAGTTACTCCCTGCAGAATTCTACCCACCGGCCTACTCTTGTAGTCACAGTATTTAAAAGGCTGGCCCAGTTCTGTTTCTGGTACCACCCCTCCACCCCAGGATGTCACCACAAGGGGCAACGTTGTAAACATTTCACTGTACTCCTGTAATTCTGTACTTGAGTGCACGTGACAATAAAGGATATTCTATTCTATTCTGTCGAAAGTCGGAGATTCAACTATTGTCACGTCATGGGTAGATGGTTAGATTTTCTCTTGCTGAAGAGGGTCATGAGCTGGCATTTGTTTGGCTTAAATTTTCTTTGCCATTTATTCAGCCCAAGCCTGCATGTTGTCCAGTTATTGCTGCACAGATACATGGTCTGCTTCAGTATCTGAGGAATTGCAAATGGAACTAAATTTTGTGTAAACATACCCACCTTTGAACTAATGATGGAGAGAAGTTTATTATTGAAGCAGCTGAAGATAGTGCAGCCAAAGATAGAAGTGGTCTGGACCTGAGATGATTAGCCTCCTTTTGTGCTAGGTGTGAATTTAACCAGTGCAGAGATTCTTCACTGATTACCATTGATTTCAATTTTGCTCAGGCTCCCTGATACCGCACTCATTCAAATTATATCTTGATGTCAACTCACCTCACATCTTGTGTTCAGCTCCAGATTTGAACAAAACTGCAATTAGATCAGGACCTACGTAGCCTTGATGGAATTCGAACTGAAAATTAGTGAGCAGTGTATTGCCATCCAATTTCTGTTCTATAGCACTGTGAGCAATTCCTTCCATCACTTTTTGCCAATGATCAGGAGCAGAATCATGGGACAGTAATTGACCAGATTAGATTTCTTCTGCTTTTTGCAGACAGTAAATATCTCAGCAGATTTTGACATTGTCTTCAGTTTCCAGTACTCCAGTGCTTCTAGCTGTTTCTTGATATCAAGCGGAGTGAATCAAATTGGTTAAAAATTGATTTCAATGACTTTGGGTGCCTTGGGAGGAAGCTAAGATAAATGGTTCATATCTCTGGGTGAAGGTGGTTCACATACTGGGATGAACACTGCCTGAAGATTATCCAGCCAAAAAAACAATGACACTAGATGTGGGAACACACAAGTGAACTTTATTTAAGGCAAACTGCTTTTGGGCAGAGTCGACAAGGCAAGAAAATGGATTTTTAAAGGACTGGAAGATTCTATCTCTCCACCTCTCAGAAGAAAATGCAGGGTGAAAAAGCAAGTTGGAGAAATATCCATTCACTGGCAAGGACTCAACAAATTTTACTGTAGCAGAGGATATAGATATCAACTGAAGAGCTATGATCTCAGGTTTAACTGGAACAAATCAAGAGTTCTAAAACCTTTTTAAACTGCACATTCTTCATATTCCTATTTTATTGGATACTCCCCTTTTTAAACATTATTTCTGAGATTGTGCAAATGGTAGTTATTGAGTATATTTTCTCAGGATAAGTAAATAATAAAATTCTTCTTTCTTTTGCTCAAGGAAACCTTGTAATTGACTCCATAAATTTGATGAACATTATGTTTCAATTAAGGAGTGTTATAGCAGCATGCTCAAAGTAAATAAAGCTTTTGTTGAGAGCTACTGGGGAGGTTAAAAAGAAAGGAGCCAATATGCCTTCCCTCACCCGTTTGTAACCTTCAGACAGTAATTGTCCAGATCAGGCTTGTCCTGCATTTTATAGACAGAATGTACCTGCACAATTTTCCACATTGACTTCAGACTTCACTACTGCCAGGATGTTTTCAAGGCCCTCTGTAGTGAGGTTGACCTCATTGACTACAAGGTTATTGATTGGGGTTGTTAACCTGGGCCAATCATGAAACCCCTGCCTGAACAATATAACCAGGGAATGGAAAACTCTTCAGTTCAGGGGACTGATTCCGAGCTGGTTGGCCATAGCCAGTATACTGTGCACGAGTAAATAAAGGGTGACTTGGTGATAGGATACTACCTCCATGGAGTTATGCCACCCCCTAATCATTGCTGTATCAGGTGCAACCACCAGGTTTTAGGTATCATGTGGAATGAATGGAATTGAGCACCTCAAGAGGAGGCTGAGATAAGCCATCCAGTCATCACTTCTGGCTGCAAACACTTCAGACCTCTTTTCCATGACGTGCTGGACTCCCCTATCATTGAGGATGGGGATATTTGTGGACCTTCCTCCTTCAGTTAGTTACTAAATTGCCACTATTCACAACTGCATGTGGATGAACTGTAGAGTTTTGACAATTGGTTGCTCTGTGTTCAAAAATGACCTCTGCTGTTTGATATTCAGGTAGTCATGAGTTGTAGTTTCACCAGGATCATGTCTCATTTGTAGAAATGCTTGATGTTGCTAGGGTTGTAGGGTGGAATCTTATTGGGATCTGAGAGTTGATAAAATTTGTGGCAGAACCGAGCAACAGGTGTGACAAGTGCCCGTCTCCATATCGGGACCAACTCTCGACATCATTATTGCTTTCCACAAGTAACATGGCAAGATTCTAACGAGGCAGTGTCAAGATGCCAATTGATTAACAAGATGTTTAACATGTTAATGCTTATGATACAACTCACCTCATCAGTATTCAGGCCCATCTTACCAAACTGGTCTGGTGTCATGGCCTCCACTGCTAGTCCTAAAAGGAAGAAGGAAGTCCCACGTTCATACCATCCCATCTAGAAAGTTCTATGGAATCCTGCCTGCAAAGCAGGTCACCAGTTTCTACCACCTGCTGCATCTGAGGCAAATGTTAGGCACAGTATTGGGCAGCTCCTTACTTGCAAGCTTTGTCTCCGTGCACAATGGGCTTTTAAAAATCATGCGAGCATGAGGGATTCCAGTTTCTTCTAGAATATTTGGTGGGTGATGAGTTTATCTGGGAATGGCGTGTGGTAAATGGAACAAAAATAAGATGAGAGAAGCCATGGATGCATGGTAGGTAATTAATGAGGAGTTTGGTAAGATACAGTGAGAGAACTAGTTAGGCCTTGTAGCAATAAACATTCCAAAAAAAAAAATCCAGTATAACTCAGACTTAAGCATAAAAACATAAGATTCAGCCTCTAGAATTGTACAACACAGAAAGAGGCTCTTCAGCCTATCATGTCCATGCAGGATGCCAAGCACATATTTTCCCAGTCCCATTTTCCCTCACTTGGCCTATAGACTTGTACGCTATGAACACTTCAAGCATTCATCTGCAAACTTTTTAAATGTTGGGGATGAGTTTCAAGCAGTGATTTCCTTTAACCTGCCAGCCTCTGGGTAAACAGTTTCTGCCTTAAATCCCCTCTAAGTCTGCTGATCCCTATCTTAACTCTATGGTTTCTAGTCAATGACCCCTTAGATTTCTTCCTATCTACCCATCTCTGCCCTCATATATTTGGACCTCAATCAGGTTTTTTCTTCGCCTTCTTTTAAGGAAATCAACTCTAGCCTATGTAATGCCCCTTTATAACCGAATGACTCCAGACCTAGACAACATCCTGATGAATCTCACCTGCACCCTCTAGAGTGTAGCTAAACCCTTTCTATGGTGTGGTGACCAGAACTGCACATTGTACTCCAGTTATGGCCTAACTACTCAGTTCCACAATACCCACTTTGCTCTTATATTCAATATCTCAACCAATAAAGTCAAGTTTCGCATATGCCATCTCAACCACCTTATCCATCTGCATTGTTGCCTCCAAGGATATGTGGACATACACCCCAAGGTCCATCTGATCCTCCGTACTTTAAAGGGTCCTGCCATTCATCATGCATCCCCTTGCTTTGTTATCCATCATAAAATGTATCTCCCCACACTCTTCAAGACTAAATTCTATTTGCCACTGTTCTGCCCAGCTAACCAGCCTATCTATATCATCCTGTAGTCTAAGGCTTTTGTTCACCATACCACTGGTTTACATGTCATCTGTGAACTTACTGATCAAACCTCAAACATTCATGCCTGGATCATTTTTGTACATTACAAACAGCAAGGGACCCAGTACTGAACACTGTGATATACCATTGGACGTAAAATTCCAGTCATAAAAAACAACCTTTGATCATCACCTCTGCCTCTTACATTAAGCCAATTTTGGTCCAATTTTTCAAATTGCCCTGGATCCCACAGGCTCCTGAAATGGACCCCTGTATTTTGTTGAACCTGAGTTTGATCTGCTTGATGGTAAAGGTAGACCGAGGAGTATGCTGAACCATGAGATTACACATCTTGGCCAACCATAATTCTGTTGCTGATGACACACAGCGCCTCATAGATATTCAGTTTTAAGCTGCTTTATGTCTTCTGAACTGATCTGTTTTAGCACAGAGAGACCACAACATTATGGATCTATATGATATGCATTTCAACTTTCCTGCTATCAAATGTATTAAGGAATCAATAATGCAAAATCTCTGGTGTTTGGCAATGGTGATGTCATCAAACAGGTAAGCAACCAATCACATTGAAGATTTCTCCCAAACCTGGAGGTAACAGGCATTGATTAAAAACACTGATTATCATTCACTTTTTAAACTTCTTAAGAGGCAACAAAGTAAAAATTGGGACATATACATGGGATTAATGTTGATTAATGAAACATTAGGGGAAATATGATGAACAATCTTCATGACAAGATGATTTTTAAAAGATCTGTCAAGATTAATATTTGAAAAGGAAAATATCCTTCAGGGCTAAAGAGATTTCTCACCTATAATTATGCAGAATACACAATAAAAATGGATCGTATCTCATTAAATAAGGCATAAATTTTTCAAAGGTTTTTACAGTGGAATAGTTGCATCAAAGGTGGAAAATCTAACCTTTTCAGTGACTTCTAATCGATTTGCATCCATCAGGATTTCAATAGGTTAAGCTGCAAAGGAGTGCGAAGTTATGGAAAGCAACTTTTAAATTTCTACATTTGACTGACTGCATGCAGACCCCAAGAGTTACTGTCAGATTCATGGATTAATGATGGTGCCGATGACAATTTTGCTAACGTCACCACCTGATACACACACTTTTAGTGAGGTGATACTTAAGCTAAGGACATACTCTATTTTTCCAAAGCATGTACTTGCACTTAAGAAAAAAAAAATCAATTCTTCTGAATTCCAAGGATCCCAGTTGAACCTTGGAAAAAAATATTACATTGTGTTCATTACAGTTTGGTCAGTCCAACAGTCAGTCAGAAGGAACGTAAGGAAATGTATAGCCTTTCAGACCTTCTGACGTTTCATTTAATTAGAACAAGACTGATCCATATCTCATCTCTACTTACCCAGCTTGGTTCTGTAAACCCCTCAACCATTTTTCAATTAAAATGTGTTAATTTCACTTTGAAATCATCAGTGACCCTAACCTCAATATCTTTTTAGGGATAAAACTCTGACCTTCCACTACCATTTATGTGTAGAAGTCCTTTCTAATATTCCCTTAACTCAATTTAATATCAAATCCTTATTCTGGACTTAAACAGCAGAAAGAAAAAAGAAAAAAGGAAAAAAATACTTTCCATCTATCCCATCAATGCTCCAATTATCTCAAATATCTCAATTAGATCTCTCCTTAATCTTTAATAGGCAAACAGTACACACATTGTCTATGCAATTTTCAAAAAAAAACAAAGAACTGTAAGTGCTGGAAACCTGAATCAGAAACAGAAATTGCTGGAGAAATTCAGCAGGTCCGGCAGCATCCACGGAGAGTAAGACATTTCAAGTCCAGTGACCCTTCTTCAGAACAATTCTGAACAAATATACTTGACCACCTTTCTTACTGAGGTCTAAAGTGAATGAACTCAGACTTCTTCACATGGAACTCTGCTTGTCACTGTCTTTCTCACTTGGATCCATTAAGCAATGCTGGCGAATGCAAAAATTGAGATGATGCCTAGCTTGGCATCATTCACAAAGTTCCATATACATACCTGTAACTCTAAGTTACACCTTACACTGTGCAAGGCATTTATAAATGCCATTTGAAACTGAGGGCCCAATGCAAATCCCCTGCATGCTGCTAATTGAAATACTTATCCATGATCTCTCTTGTCTGTCTCGTACCTCTTAAACAATTCCTTACCCATGCCATTAAATTACTTTCAAATCCATGTGCTTTCATTTTTCTTAACAGTATACCATGATGTACCATATTTGATGCCTTCTTGATGTCCATTGACACTCCTTAGCCAGAAAGTTAGCTGCTCAAGAATGTCAGATGATTTAGTTAGACATAAGATATTCTTTATCAATCCATGTTGACTCTCTCCTTTTAATTCATATTTGTTCATGCAATTTGTTCTTCAATGATGGGTTCTGCTATTTTTTTGTGACATTCTCCTACCTTGCAAACCTGTAAAAATGAACAATTGAACTCAGTGAATAAAAACCGAAAGAACAGCGGATGCTGTAAATCACCCAACAGAAACAGAAGTTGCTGGAAAAGCTCAGCAGTTCTAAGGAAGAGTCACCAGACCTGAAACATTAACTCTGATTTTTTTTTTTCACAGATGCTGCCAGACCTGCTGAGCTTTTCCAGCAACTTCTGTTTTTGTTTGTAATTGAATTCAGTGAATGCTTTTCAGGGAATTTAAGGCTCACCTCACACATGGTAAACACAGCAGCATTGTGCTGTGCTTTACATTTTGGAAAATCTGTCAACGTTGTTAAAATCTATGCAAGAATGTCTGCAATGGAAATGCTTATTAGTAGCTCAGCGTGAATCTCAGTTTAGCAAAGTGAATAAAATGCATGAAGCTGGTTTATTTCACTGAGCATGAATTGGCTGTGACATGATATCTGACAAAATGTATAATATTCATGGTTACAATGTACCTTCTATTACACATCCCACATTGCAAGGCAATTTTTGTGCTGATGAAAGTTCCATGGTGTTTTTATATTGTTGATTCACAGAGATTAGCAAGCACTAGGAATAGCAGACAGAGGAATTGCAAATCCTCATGAGTACTGTGCATTTACAAAACAGTTTGTATTTATGTATAACTAGAAAATTTGTAGCATTTCCACAGCATCTTTTGCAATCCCAGGACATTGCAAAGCAGTTTACCGCCAAAGACAGTTTGAAGCATAAGTATTGTTGAAATGTAGAAAGTGTGGTAGCCAACTTGCAGATAGCAAACTTCTGAGATTCGTATCGTGATAATGAACAGATAGACTGTTCTGGTGATGTTGGTTGACGAATGAATAGTGGCCAAGATACCCATGGTGAACTCCCTTGTTTTCCCACCAAATAGTGCCATTGCTTGTTTCAGGTCTACCTGAGAGGGTATCAACTTTCCATCCAACAGAATTAGACGTCAGGATTTAGTTCAAAGAAAAGCCAAGCAATTTCATACCTCTTAAAATGGAAAAGAAATTTAGGTAAATACACTCAAAGAAACTGGCCTAATTAATATGAAAAGAGATTTACATACGCTTAGATGTTATTATCAGAAAGCTCCACACTAGATTTTTTATACAGTTATTTTGCAGACAGGCTGTGAATTGCTTAATGCGGCAGCACGTTGTAAAGACAACTAATTAAATGTCCATCAGGCAGTTTGATTAACTCAAAATCACTCAAGTACAAAATAGGCAATATATAATTTTCTTTCACAGAGACAGACCACGAATATTTGTGACTTGAGGTTTACAATAGAGTCCTTGCTACCTAACAAGATTCCTTCTTATTTCTAATATCATTTCAGCATTAGACTGGAGTTTTAAAGCATTTTAGTAAATTGACTACAGTTTGTTTTTCTTTTGAACCAATCCACCTTTTATGCTTCAAATAACCTAAAGAAAAGTTGAATATCATGTTGAAATTGCCTGAGCCCTCTCAAATGACTAAATCATTGTGTCTGCAATTAAAGCAGCAGTAGAATCATTACTTTTGATTTTAATGAGAAAGATCAGTGAAGGATCAAGGACCACAAGACAGGAGACCACTAAGGCAGATAACAGTGGGAGAGGAAATGGGATAAATAAGGAGGTGGAATCTATGGGTGTGAGGCTGGAAAAGCACAGGTCAGACAGCATCTGAGGAGCAGGTAAGTCAATGTTTCAGGCCAAAACCCTTTGTCAGGTCTGGGGAGGGGGGAGTGGAGCCCAGAAATAAATGGGCCCAATAGCCTAATTCTGCTCCTTTGTTTTATAATCTTAAATTAAGTGATTGTTAAGTGATTTCAAATTGAAGCTTAGTGGAAGTGTCATTCCTGCCAGTTCTCCATGTACCAGCAGGCTTAATTCTGTCATGTGAGCTGGGGATGGAATGCTCGCTTTCCAGGCACAATGGCAGAAGGAGAGGGCGGATTCCACAACATAGGGTTTCTAGTCCCTTTATGTTGCTTCAGAGTTTCCAATACCTTCAGGACTGTAATAACTCAGGAAACCCAACTGGAAAGGGACATTGTTTATTGTTAAACATCAAATTAAAGCCACTACTCATGGCTTACGTAGCCTAGTCCCAGCACAGGGCAGATAGTTCTGCAGATCCATCCCTGAATCTGCGTTATAATATTTTCTAATCAACCTGTGCAGACATGTCATTACACCCTCAGGAGCAGATGGAACTTGAACCTGGGCCTCCTGGTTCAGAGTTAGGGACATTACCGCTGCGCCACAAGAACCCGGAGTCTATTTTGTCTTATTTTCTAATCACCCTGGAGAGGGAGATACCATCACACACCTGAAGCAGGTGGGACTTGAACCAGGGCTTCCTGCCTTAGAGGTAGGGACACTAACGCTGCGCCACAAGACCCCTAAGATCTGCTTTTTTGTTATACCCAGACATACTATCATGCACAACCAAGTGGTTTCCCCACCACCAAAATCACCATGACACTTTTTACACCACTAACTGTCACAAAAAAAAAGCCATAAAGCCAGTTAGATATTTATGAGCAAAGCCCATTATGGGGAGTTTGGGTCTGCGTTTGTTTCTCCTTTTTATCCTCATATGTCTCAGACGGTCACCTGTATCTTGTACAGATATTTTTTAATCAACTTGTTGAAGTGGAGCAGGTAAGATGTGAACCCAGGCCTGTTGGTTTAGAGGTAGGGACACTGCCACTGTGCCACAAGAATCCTTGGGTATGCTTTCCGTTTTCTTTGATTTATTTTCCTCTCTCTCTCCACCAAGAAGTGTTATCACACATAACTGGGTGACCTTCCCACCACCAAAATCACCATGACTTTGTTTTAACCTACTGACCATCACCAGTAAAATACTCATGCAGCCAATTGTGTATTTACAAGGAAAGACTTTTATAGGCAATATAAACCAACAAAGGTACAGAGAAGTGCGATAGGGAGAACAGATGGGACTAAATCAAAATGGATGGAGAAATAAGGCACTGTATCCCCTGCAGTACAAACCTCTCTCTGAAGGCATCAAAAGCATTGATGGATACTGCATGCTCCTCCTCCAATGACACCCAGGCATGAACATAACCATGGAAGAGGGACAGACAGTTGGCAGATATGATTTCCTCCACAGCCCGCTGCCTGGACCTGTTTATAGCCAACATGGCCATGGTTAGGAGCAGACCCACGAAGGGGTCCATTAATCTGCCCACATCCCTCCACACTGGGTACTCAAAGACCAGGAGCATAGGGCTGAAATGTAACCAAAACACAACAAAAAGATTTTTCAAGTTACTAAAAAGGGAATACAAATACCCATTGGGTCTGCTTTATAAAGGGCTCAGGTGATGAGTTTCAGGCTGGGCTGGCATTTCTTGTTTCCAGGTGAATCAATACTTCACAAGCACCACAGGGAGATTAACTAGGGATTCCGCATCAGCTTTGTAGGGGCGATCACAATGACAATATCATTTGTGGTGTCCATACATACCCTGACTCCTCTACAGCCAAACTTCACTCACCCCATGTCCTCTTCAATTTAGGAGTTCAAGTGGCCTGCTGGCAGCATATCCTGCATGACCCAAAAGCTGAGAGCCCTGGCCTGCAGCTGTCCAATTGACCTTGGCTGGAAGATAGCCTTAGCTGGTGCTGCAGGTCTCCCAAGCTTACAGCACCAGTTTCAATTTCCAACCCAATTCTGAATGTACCATCTTGCCAAGGAATGCACCTCGACCTAGAGTATATTGGACCCAAAATAATGGCCTGTTTGAGGATATCTAGGAGCTGTCAGATGTTCCAAAAGTCTTGCCTTGCCTCCCAACAGGCGAAAACAAGGAAAATCAAAGCTTTGGTTACCCAACCTGCATGCATGAATTAGAGCAGCAAATATGCTACTGAGATAGCATGGATTAGAGAATAAGGGAATAGACAAACATAATACAAAGTCATGAGATAGTGGGAACTGCCGATGCTGGAGAATCTGAGATAACAAGGTGTA